>NC_068981.1:59774346-59792002 GCF_001194135.2 Octopus bimaculoides | reverse complement strand
GGTTATCAGCACATTTACTATTTTGCACTTTACTAATGCAATGTAAACAGTATCATTTCTAATATTATTACAAACTTGGGATTTTACCAATAGAACCGCAACTCCTATTTCAGGATAACCTTATTGTTTGAAATACACAATAAAATAATATAAGCATTTAAAAAAACCGACTATTAAATACAATAAAATTATTTTTTTAAATATCTGAAAAAATATATATAACTTACCTGTTATTAGTCTGTGGGGAAAGAAGATATTTTTAATCAACGCTACATGTGTTTCTGCGCTGGTTGGGTGTTTATCAAGTTTATACGTAATACATAAATCACCTAGTACGTCATCAGGTTATTTATCTTATTATTATTATTATTATTATTATTATTATTATTATTATTATTATTATTATTATTATTATTAACAGATCAAAGTTAAATCTACATATTATAAGTCATATTAAATAGAAAAATAAGAATATGAATAAAAATATAATAAAAATATATAAGTTACAAATATATTTTTGAAAATTTTAAAATTTAAAATATTTTAAAAATTAAACAGCTAAAAATTACAATACCGATATATATATATAGAAAATGCTAAACCTAAGGAAACCCTCAACGACTATATTATAAACACATCAAATCCTATAACCTATCTATATAAATATTACGGTAATTAATAATTTAGTGTAAGATTTACCCCTATCTATACAAGTATGAATTATCATTTTTATGCCAAACGTAAGTTAATAGTATTCAAAAAGATTATTTAGGAAAAACCTCTATATACGTTATAAATGTATTGAATAAAACTAGTAAAAGAATCTTGTAAACAAAATTAACAAAGGAAGAATACTTATCAACATAATGTTTACTCCTTCTCGTTCCCGTGCAAATGGCTGCTTCTTCTGTCATGCGCTAACTATTAAGGGAATAACATAAACACATTAATATACTCTGAAAAATTCTCTAAAACTAATAATATTAGAGAGGTTGAATTCAAGGGTAGATAATAACTAGATAGTCCTAAATCTAGCTGTAACTAGATTTTTTTTATAGATTTTAAGATTTAGAGATTTATGTTAGATTACATGTGACCTGTCTATTCCTTTTAAGGTAATATTCTTTAATATATTCTTGGTACCTGGTATATCCGTATCTAATACTACTATAAAATTCTATTATAACTACATTCAACTATCTTCCTCATAATTGTTTAAGAGATTACATATTAGGTGGGTAGGGTTATGATTTCATACAGTTTTCATTTTATTATACGTAAAGTTATTCTTATGTCGGTATTTTTCCCTCTCTCTTCAATACTGTACAGTAATACCTCTCTCGACTGGAGTATTTTCATAAACTCTGTTGTGCATAATAAGTACATTTTATTACGTATTCAATATGACTACTAATGATATTCCAATTAAGGGTGTATTCTATTTTATTAGATATCAGCTTCCATATGTATTTACTTAGACCTATCAAATTTATTAACTTGGGATTTTTGAAGGACTGATGATGCTGGAAAATTCTTCTTCTAATTTCGTTCGCTCTGGATCCTATATATTCTTTCTTCTTTTTTCTTCTTCTTCTTCTTATTATTAGAGGTTACTGTACATTTATATATTACGTTATATAGGTTGCAATTTTTATTAAGCCTATATTTGGATTTTTCCTTACATGTGCATTTATTTAAAATACGCTTATGTTTTTTGTTTGTTATATTTCTTCCGTAGCCATTGTTAATATTAGGTAAATTGTTATTATAGAATTTGTTTAATTTGACATTGTTTATTGAGGATATAATATTACATTTCTTTTTCTAGAATAGCCCACTCTGATAGTTTTGTTTGAGAATATTTTCGAGTACGTTTTGTTCTTTTTAAAATTAGTTTTGATTTGGACCTCATAAGGGAAAATTAACCATATAATTTCCTTATCTTTATTATTATTATCAATAATATTACTATTATTATAATTCTTCTTATTTTTGTTCATTTTCAGTGTATTTTTCGTGGGTATATAATAATTATGTTTATTTGCATTCGAATTAGTTTTGGTATTATCCTTACTATAATCATTTTTATTATTATTTTTATTTATACGTATACTATAATTATCTGTATTTATTTCCTTATATCGTTTATTATTATCTTTGTTATTACTTCTATAGTTGGTTCGAGCGTTAGGATGATTACTAGTATTATTATTGGATCCGTAATTATTAAAGAATTTAATTTTCGTATTATATCCTGCTTCTTTTAATGCACTTTTATAGTAAGAGGCATGTTTATTGGAAGTATCTATATCCGTGGATATCAGTATTAGACTATTTTTTAGTCATTGCACGGTGATCGCTATAAGCTTTCAGCTTATATGAATACCATTATTATTATTTACAGGATTGTAAAATCCGGCGCCGTATAACAAAACCATTCGCACCTATATATATATATAATGTTGTTTGTTCCTTCTCGTGCCATGCCTGGCTCATAAAAAACGGTTTCCCGCTTTCTCGGTTTCCTTGGTGTGTAGATTCCCGAGCTGCTAGATGTAGGAGGAGGAAAGAGTGAGAGAAAATAAAAATATAATAAAAAGTCAAATCAGGTGCTGTAATGATTAATAAAGTAAAGAACAAATGTAAATTGTGATGTTCAAATTAATTGGGTTCTTTCAGTTTTACTTCCACTAACATGTACAGGAGATTACAAAGCAATTACGTTTATTTGTAGTATAAAAATTATTGGCGAAGTAAGTTATTTACAAACACAAGACTATTTGATAGTTACTCTTTAGATGAGATTGAATTTGTATACATACTCTATATTCATTAGTAAAGACTATTTCATGTAAGTGATAGATCCTTCTTTTGCCAAAAAGAAGCACTGTAATTTCGTAAACCGAAGTCATTAAACAAATTAATTTGATATTCAATGTTACCAACATATGTCTTAAATTTAGATATTTGAAAGCATTTTAGCAAAAATTTTAATAACGTCCAATATTCTTAATTGTTTAACAGAAAGAACAGTGTGCTGAAGGTGACATAATTAAAAGTATCACTATTGAAATTTTGCCAAATAAATGTAACGGCGATTAAGGAATTTGATAAAGTGGAAAACAAAATAAAATAGGAAATATATTGTAAATTGTTTTCTTTTAGTTTTCAGCTATATTTGGACAGAGTTATAAATCTTCATTAGAAACGAATTTATCTTTTACGAAAGTTAATTCCATATAATTTATTTGCCTGTCATTTGTCTGAAATTCATTACTTATTCAAACATTAAGATTATAGAAGTTCAGCTCAATATCAAAGCCTTTTAACTATCTCTCCTAGATGGAATTTCTCTATTAGAATAGAGCCAAATTGCTAAGCTTCGCTGGTTTAAAGTAGCAGGCCGATTGTTATTCTTATGGTTTCTTTGGAAAATATTGAACAAAAGGGTATAGTTGAGTAATGAAAAGACGTAGTATTATTTTCATATATTATATAACCATTGAATCTTCCTACTAAGCATGACGTTTCACATGTTGAAGCTCCCTTTAACGTCGCATACAAATGGTCAAGTATCCTGAAGCATCGTGAATGCCTATACAGCAAGGAATAACATGCATCAGAAATATGCTAACTAAAATCGATTTACAGATAATCGAACCGAAACTGTTCACTTATATCACCATTGGGAACTTTTTTATAAATTTCATTTGAATTTATTTTAACTTATTCATAATACAGACATTTCTTAATTTTTGGGACGCTAAGCTTGCGGGAAAATCTGGTTGCAATAAGCAATGGAACATTTAATAACCATAAAACTGATTAAAAATTACCTTCTCCTATGTATCTGGAACGTAGCTGATTGGCGGTAGGTAGCAAAATTTAAATATACATTTTGTAGCAATTTTTGCACCTAATTTTAAATTTATCAGGCATGTGTTCTGCTATTTGTAAGTGCATGCTTTTACAATGTATATACTAAAATTTAGGAGCACGAGAAATTCACGAAAGCATATCGTAAATTCGGTTAAGTAAATGGCACATGGACGTTTAGAAATATTTATCAACGCATTTTTAATAAAGAACTTAAACGTGAAAGATTACAGCAATATGATTAATAATCTTTTTTATCTTTCGGAACATGTGTACAAACTAAAAACATATGTTCTTTTACGTGCACAGACGTACAGAATGTTCTTCCTTAGTTTAGTATATGAAATGAAGAAAAACACAACGAAAAAATCTTTAGAAATATAACTTCTTTAGTAGACTTACTGGAAATATCTTTAAAAATAGTTTTTCGTTGCTATGATTCATTCATTTATTATTATTTATTATCATTTTAAATTCAGTTTTTGTTGTTGTTTTATGTGCGATAAAATGACAATGTTTTTAAAGATTCGTAAGTAGGATGTTTTTTACTATATTCAACGCCCCACAACCACCAACATTTTATACTCATCGACAGTATTATTGCCCATAAGCAAATTCTTGGGGTGGAATATTCTGTTTACTTAATTTTGTGTAATCAATTACAATACTATGCCACATTATTACAGTTTAGTCAAGATTCTAAAGATTTTGTATAGACAAATTTCCCTAATTTTGATATACAGTTCTTGAATATTTTTAAGCAAGTAAGTAGTGCTACATGCGATGCCTATGTATTTATTAAATAGTCTTCAATTACCGTTTGAACCTCTGATCGAGTGGGAGATAGGTGAATAAATAATTCATGCTATCCCTCTCAAACCATACTCATTTCATATATGTAGTAAAACCCAATCAGTTCGGACAAAGAACAGCTAAAGTTAGCTTTCTTCAGTTGCACTCTGTATAAATGGTGTTTTACAAAATTTCTGAAGTCAGTTTAATAATGTATTATCTGCTTAATGAACACCATTAAATTAAATGAATGCTTAAACGCCCACGAAGAATTTCGACTAGCTTGTCATAATTATGATTACACAACATTTTCCTCTTTAATAAGACATTAAAATGCATGAGTTTTATTTTGTTACTCATCAGGAGACAAACTTAACTCTGAAAATTTTGATAAGTCAGTATGCGTGTTAAAGAAATTAGCAGAACCTACAAAACCTCAAGATAACATTTAAAACTCTACAATATGTGGAATTTTATTGAGAATTCTCGTGTTACTACCGTCCCAGACCCGTGAATACATTGTAATTTTTCCTGTATTTTTGAAAAATACATTGATGTCACAGATTCATACTTTCGTACACGTTCGTACACACTCCGATACATTCATACATTTTTACCTCCGCATCCATCTATCAATGTTATACTGTCACACGGACTCATTCGGCTTCACAGGACGTCTAAAAAAACACAAAAGTGGTCTAAAATTGAAATCAACATTCCCTAAATGCATGATTTTGTCTTTCTCAAACTGAAAACATAGGAGTTTCAGGCCTGAATTATATTGCCAAAAGAACACTCAAAGAGTTTCGTAACCGATCAGGGTAGCAGATACAGAACAAATCTCATTTAAATTAATTCACACAGCATTTTGAAAAACTTCCATATATATTTTCTTCAGTTACAGTTCAACAAGAAGAACAACAGCAGCAGCAGGAACAGCAACGATAATTTGACCAGTAGCCAGGGCCACACCTCAATGCTAGTACAGATAATGACCTATTGAACTCAACAATCAACAGCCGTGTACATTTCAATTATCCAAATACTCCATTTCCTCCGAATACCAATATCATCATTGCTATCATATTCTACTGCTACCACCCTTATCACAACAACAACTACAACAATATCAGCAGCCACAGTCACTCCTCAATACTAGCCCAATTGATGGCCTATTAAACAGCAGAGACCCTAGCTCTTCTCCATAGTCAGGCTACTCAAATTTCTCACTCGCTCAGAATAACACAAGAAATCTATTATCACCATTGTAATCCTATTCTATTGCTAATACCATTACCAATACTACTATTATAATTAGTGAAGTATCACCTTTTTCTTCCCCCTGTAGTCCACCTCAATCTAAATCTATACTTCACAACTCCATGATAAGTCTGCCAACTGTAAATTAAAAAAAAACCTTTTTAATGACAAACAACATAGTTTTCAAACTAAACGAAGTTGCCTGTAACACTAATAGAGCACAATAACACTATTCTCAATAATCTCTTGAGAGAACAGGACACTGGAAGCGTATACCTTGATTATGCAAAGGCGTTTGCCAAATTAATCATGGAATCATGTCATAAGTTAAGAAAATTTGGTATGACAGGAAAAATTGGAGAATGGTTCTTTGGCTTCCTATGCCGTAGAAGTCATTCAGTAGTTACAAATGGTTTTGTCTTTGTTAAGTCAGCTATGATAAGTGGCATACCTCAGGATACGGTTCTGGGCCCATTATTATTAGTGATCTTATACCATGTCAGGTATATGGTCACACGTGCACTCGGCCAACATAAATACTTACGCCGAGGACACAGAAATATCGATCGCTCTCCAGATTCCAGAAGATACTGTCTCACTCCAAAATGTACTAAATTTCATTTATCAATGGGCAGATAAAATACTATGAAATTTAATACACCAAAATTTCAGGTTCTTTATTAAGGGGGGAGTACACATCAACTGCGATATTTAACACCAGATTCAAAGCGCTAATGACATACGGGACTAGGGGTAATCACGTCAAACGATGAACCTTTCATCAGCCAAATCACCAAACTGACGCTTAAACGCAGACATCTCATAGGATGGAGCCTACGAGCCCTCGGAACAAGAAAACCAATAGTTATGCTAACACTACGGAAAACCCTAGCTCTGAACAGGACAGATTAGATTACTGCTCACAGTTTTAGTCTCTTAATTTACCTGGTGACATAGAAGAAATTAAAGGGTTAAAATGAATCTTCGGTTAAATGTCTTAATTAGTGGAAGTTCTGCGTATCTACCCTCTTGAACGCCAAAGAAAGGGATATACTATAATATAAGTATGGAAAATCCTAGCGGGCATATTCCAAACCACGGCATCGGTAGATATTGTCAGCTTCTATATATGCCACCTCGTAAATCACGAGCAAAGCAATCTACTGTACCAGTCTGATATTTAAAGGCCCTCAACTATTTAACTGCCTATCCAAAGAAATCAGAAATATGAAAGGAATCTACTGAAACATTAAAAAAAAACATTGGACAAATAAATTCCTAACGACGATACCGGATCAGACAACCATTCAAGGATACATTCATGTAAGATCAGCTGTTATAAACTCAACCAAAGACCAACTTCCAACCATAAAGCGACAACATAACTGAAATTATATCATTCAAGGTGATGCTCCAGCATGGCCTCAGTCCGACAACTGGAACCGTTAAAGGAATAAAATTAAAGAAAAAGAATTGCCTCTTATATGAATGGATGATCGCTAACAGTCTCCTTCCGGTTTTCAATGGGAAGATGTGTGTCAGCGTGACAGAGGTGTTGCCGGATGTTGATGCTGCGTGGATGATGGCCACCCTGTTATTTAACAGGGAAGATAAAATTAATATCCTACAAGTAACATTCTCTGCCCCCCAAAATTGGCTCGAGAGAGCATCGCGGCCATCATTCAAGCGGCACCAAAAGACCAAGAAAGGATTCCCGACAGAGTGCTCGTGGGTGAATACGTGGCCCTCAAAATTCATGTGGAGGGGAAAAAACCCAGATGTTTTAAATATGGCCGAAAAGGTCACATAAGGGTTGACTGCGACGCGGGAAAAAAGGAAAATAATGTAAAGGCCCAAACTTCTGTGAATACACATACGCATGACCCTTCACAAACCCAAAAAACCGCTCCCAAACCCATGCACACACCAGCCCTTACACTAGCAAAGACATCCACTCCCCTAACTGTGGTGCCCACACAAGTTCCCAAACAAGTATTCCGAAAGCTCCAATCCACGCACACATCAGTCCCGACAACAACAAAAATACCCAACCCCTCAACGTCGACGACACCTGACAGTAAAAGTGAAAACTCCCCTAGATGACACCATAGAGGCTGTCGAGGAGGAGTACACTGTTATTCAAGGCCCGACCAAAAGAATGTTAACACAATCCCCGTCCGCATCCTCAACAAAAACGGAAAATACATCAACTCAAACATTAAAAAATAAAAACGCCCAACCTTCCAGAAAAACCAGGTGAAAGACGATTTTTGGTCGAGTTCGACCCAAAGGACGAATGCACAAATGATGTGACAGCGCCACTCCGCACTACAATATTATATCCAAAGCACAAGGACAATCCTAGACAATGTGCCTGGATAGGCGAAATATTATCTAAACAACTGAAGGAGAGACACCCAAAAGCCATCTCTAGGTTAAAAGACGTACCAAAATACCTCAGGAAAGAGAAGAAAAGAGGGACCCCCCTAAAGAGACGTGAGGCCGGCCCCCTCATCGCCAAAGAAAAGTAAGTAGAACCTTTACTGTTCCTCAAAATGTCAACTCCTAATCTTGGTTGTTTAAATGTGCGTGGTATGAGCTCGAAGTGGAAGCAAGCATGTTTCTTCGACGACCTCAGATCACATGATATACATGTGATGGTTGTTACAGAGACCAAGCTACATAGGCTACAAACCTTCTCAGATTTCCTGAATGGCTACGAGAAAATCATGTCTCCTGGCCAGACGAGGGGGTATAATAGTCCTGGTCCGAAAAAGGCTTCACTCTGCAGTCTTTGTGGACACTGAAAGTGGGCTGGTCGTCCTTGACGTGACATACAGCAACAAGGCCTTCAGGTTGATCGGAATTTACGCGCCTTGTGAAAGAAGGCAGCAAACCGATTTCTATCGGCGCCTAGAGAACTTTCTCGTGACCTCCAAGACATTAGTCGTGTTAGGAGACTACAATACTATACTCGATGCACGCCTAGATAGTTGTTGCTCGACTGGTAGGAGTGTTAGCTCACGCCTCATCGATCAGCTTAAGCGTTTTCAGCTGGCAGATCGTTACAGACTTGAGTACTTGAGCGTCCCAGTATGGACTTGGAGGAATGGCGACGGGAAGCTCAAGTCTTACTTAGACAGGATAGTTATAAAGGTTAGAGATACGTCTAGCTTTAGCTGTCCACAGTTTGTTCAAGTCACACTACACCATAAAATGGTTAAGTGTAGGCTGAACATAAATAGTGCCTATCGACAGGGATCCGGCTACTGGAAGCTGAACAAGTCTATTTTGGCTTGTGAGGCATACTGTAACCGGATTGAGGAGTTAGTGAAAAGAGCATTAACTAGCACCGTGGTAAACAACCGGTTGTGATTTGCCGTCACCTAAACTGAGGTATGGCTAGGTTAGAAGGGAACCTACTTAAGGCTTTAGAAGAGGCGTTTAGATTGGGCTCTGCATCCCAAATTTTAGCAGCGAGAACGGCCTTGGACCGTCACCTCAATATCAAACATGAGGGATGCTAAAGTATGTGCATTGGGCCACGAAGGAATTAATGTTGCTGGGTGGGCCCGTACGGTACAGACCCAGCGTGGCAACGATGCTATAATCAGGTCTTTGATTGACGAAAATGGACGTTTGGTAAAAGGACAGGATGAGATGTGTGAGATACTTTACAAGCACATCACCGAGTTGTTCGGAAGGAGCGGGATGCTACACTATGTGAGGCCCTATGAGACTTTCTCGCCGGTGGCCTGCGTCTCTCGGCACGAGAGGCTGAGTGCTGTGGAGAGCCGATCACAGCTGCGGAGGTGATCAAGGCGCTATCCAAGTGCCCGATGAGAGAGTGTAATCACATTCTCCATGTATGTGAACCGTAAATGAAAGTTTTGTTTCAATAGTTTAACTTTTACGGCGAATTGAGCTCGAACATGAATGGATACTTTGTAATACGCAGTAAGTTTTCCAGATTATAGACAGTTTGCTGTTCGTAAATATGTGTTAATAACGATCTATTTCTTATTTTATAAATCAAGAAGTTGTGAGCATTTACAAATCTACAAAGGAACAAGTTACTATATGCACAAACCAAAACAAACTTTGTGTATATAATTATTAGTAAACTATTTGCAGTGAAGTAACCTAATAATGTTATTCTTTTCATATTATTTGCTGTGTGGGTTCATGCTAACATTTGCCAAACGATGATCAGTGAAGTCGTAACCAACGTTTTCTAATAGGTTATATGAAATGACTCCGGTGAGATGACAGCAAAGTAAAATCCGTGGGAGCTTGACTTTAACACGCACAGAATGTTATATCTTTGTATGGCAATTTGCCATTTCTGTTAAATTAATGCTTTAGTTTATTCAAAATTTCTTTTGGTCAATAAAGAAAAGCGAAATGAAAACATATTGAGGATATGTTTCCCAGCGTCTTCGTATATTAACTTCGCACATTTACATTTCGTCATACAAAGACAAGGTAATATTTACATTATTTAATTAGTTTATTCGACTATATTTTACTCCTAAAAAAGACGCAGGTAGTATTCATTCGAAAGATTAAACTTTTCTATGAAATTGTATATCAATTTCGTCTGACGAGATTCCGCACGTAAGATTAATCAGAAATTTATGTATCCATATATATATACATGAATATGTGTGTACGTATATGGGTGTGCGTATGTGGGTGTATGTTGTGTGTGTGAATGTGTATATATGTGGGCGTTCCCGCGCGCGTGTGTGTGAGTGTCTATTTCTGTAGTCATTTGGCAAAGCTTCATGTGAATCAGCATTTCTATAGAAGCTAATTGTGTAACCTGGCACATTGAAAGTAAACGGTTCAGAACCATTACTTGAAAGAATATGATCGAAGACTATATATAGTATCATCGAGATTATGTAGTCTATTTTATGTTTCAGGTGAGAACATCGAATTTAGCTACTTAGCAGTATTATTTATAAAGAACTCAACTAGAGTCGAGATTCTTGGTGTAAATGTCGAATATGTTATTCTATCATCAGCCGTAATTCAGTTTCATTTTGTAGAAAACTACATATAGAACAATGGTCAAAAACTAAATATGTTGCAACCAATATAACACAGCAGCATGTTTTCTATTGCATTCCGTTTCCTAAAATAAATAGGCTTCCTTTCTGTAGTCAAATGAAGCAAAAATTACTTTACGAAGCACGAAAATTCACCAAAAGAAGAAACGATTGGAATCTCTACTTTATTAACGCCAAACACATCAAGGTAGATTTTGTTTTTACTTTTAATGGTTACTAAATTTTAATGATTGCAAATAATATTCTAGAGTTGATTCCATCAATTATGTGACACCCCCAACTAAAAATAATCATTATAAACAGCTTTTAAAGAAATGAGTGTTACATTACACGTTAAGATGGCGAGTTGGTAGAAGTCCGGGCAAGTTTGTTTATAGAAGACCAGCAGTCACCCATGCATACCAGCCTCCTCTCTCCACGCCACCGATGTTCTCCAAAGGAAAGGCAACTCATTTGTACAGCTGAGTGAACTAGTGCAACGTGAAATAAAGTGTCATGCTAAAGACCATAACACGCAGCCCGGTCCGGGAATCGAACTCACAATCTCACGATCGTAAGCTCGCTTCTCTAACCATCGAGCCATGCGCCTTCTTGGAGAGAATATATACCACTCACAATATTTGATACTAGATAACACAATGATTCAGAGCGCTGCTGACATACGGGACTTGGGACTAATTGTGTCAAATGATGAATCTTTAACCAGCCACATCAACAAACTGACCCATAAATGCAGACATTTCATAGGTTGAATCCTACGAACCTTCGTGACAAGTTTACTTGTAGTTATGCTAATGCTGTGGAAAACCCTAGTTCTGAACAGATTAGATTACTTCTCACAGCTTTGGAGTTCTGACTCTTCTGGGCTCATAGAAGAAATTGAAAGCTTAAAAAGAACGTTCACGAGTAAAATATATTTGGTTGACTATCTTAATTGCTGAGAACGCATCAAAGCTCTTCGTCTCAACTTTTCTAAACGCCGAAGAAAGTGTGGAATATCCTGCAGGGGCATGTTCTAAACCTCGGCATTAGAGAAATCTTTCAAGTACGAACTGGTGGATACTGTCAGCTTCCAAATATATCACCTTGGAAATCACGAACAAAAACACGCTATTGTACCAGTCTGATATTCAGCTCCTTACCCTGGAACATTCAACAAAATATTGGATAAACGCATAGGGACGATACCGGTCCAACCAACCGTTCAAAGATACAGCAGGGGAGATCGGCTGCTACAAACTCAATCATAGATCAACTTCCTGCCATAAAGCAACACAAATCCGGTAGAAAATAAGTTAAGGTGTTGCTCCAGCATGGGCGCAGTCCTATGGCTGAAACCATCAAAAAATTAAAGAATATGGTTCCTTATAATATTTATTTATGAAAAGAACAATAGGATTTTTTAGACATTAATTGCTTATGGGACTCTAGTAGAGTAAAACTGAGATAAAATATAATAGTTGAGAACCAATTGTTTAGAGAAGTAATACTTTTGAGAAAGCTATTGACGTCAGGTGATATTCTGTCCCAATCTCGACATTCTCTGCTTTTGTTAACAAATTCGTTTAAGATAATAATATGAGGTCTGATCAATAAGTATCCAGACTGAGGCATACTAACGAAGCTAAGGCACACAGAATGAAGCCGCCTGGCACAGATTGACTTTGAACTCAGTTGTGCATGCGAACTAAGTTTTAACGTTCAAGATTACTTCTTCAGCTTACAGCAGTGCTTGGAATGAAGGTGTGTAGCGTGCGATCGTTACATTGACCATGACAGAGAAAGTTGTCACGGCAATACCTGCTCAGACGCCTACGCAAATTTGCAGAATGTGTATGGAGAGGAGTGTATGAGCCGTACACAAGTGTACGAGTGGTTCAGATGCTTTCAACATGAATGAAAAAATGTCGACATTGACGAACGTTCTGGGAGATCGGCAACCAGCAGAACTGAAAAAAACCTCGTACATGTGCGTGCAGCTGTGAAGGGAAATCGTCAAATGACCATCCGTGAGTTATCAGAGGATATAGATTAGTTACAGTTCGGTTCAGTCCATTATCACTGAAGATTTGGGTATGAGACGCGTGTCTGCCAAGTTTGTGCCAAAACTGTTTTCAGCTGACCAAAACGACACTCGGGTTTCAGTTGCACATGATCTCCTTGATTGTGTAAAGAACGATGATGAAATATTTTTCAAAATTTTGCATTGGCATCTGAACAGGTATCACCAAGCTGTTGGCAAAATTTGATGCAGATTCTCTGCTCAACTTTGTCTGTCATTGTAAATGCGACGATCACACGCTTCACACGTCCCTTCCAAGCACTACTATAAACAGCAGAAGTGAGCTAGAATGTTAAAACTTAGTGCGCATACACAGCAGAATTCAAGATCAATCTGTGCCAAACAACGTCACTTTCCATGCTTTAGCCTCATTACTATGGCAACAATCCAGATACTTATTCATCAGACCACGTACTTAAGCATTAAAACATTTATAGTTTTTATTATACACAACTCACTATAATGATAAACAGTTGGAAATAATTGTTAAAGTTCGGTACTTTATAAAAAAATATTTTCTTGGTTCTGGCTTGACTTGAAATTTTATGAATTTGCTGAAACAAAAAAAGGAATGAGCAAGTGAAATGATAAAAGTGTATTTGATGAGTGGATATTTTTTGGTCCATAATGTCTTACAGATTTAGTTAGACATCATTTGTAATACTACGAATATCAGTTTGCCTACCTGTCAAGAACATATATCCTCATTCAACTGCTGAGAATATATTTATTAAACAGAGTCCACCTACGAACAATTCTTTTCTATGATTCCTTTAACGTCACGGCACAAAAGTTAATAAAGTTAAAGCTTTTAAGATGCTAGAAAACATTTTTCCTCATTCAATGATAAACCTCGTAAATGATGAAAGAACAATAAACCTAACTGGTCTTTTCTGGCATGTGAAATGTTCTCATTACAATTAGATCATTACTGATGATGTGGTTAAACCATAAGAATGCCATGAAACTGTTTTAAGTTAGAATAATTCTACAATGGAATGAAAGCCTACAGTCAATGGCATTGATTAGAGTGAAAAAAAAACCCATTGAAATTTTAAAAATAATTAAAAATTTAAAACTCATTATTATAATTATTATCTAGACAATGAAATGTAGGATCAATAGCTTTAAACCAAAAACTTCGATTTCTCTCAAAATACATGTATAAGAGTGCCTTGTAGTAAAACATCTGTAGATGAGTGGCTGAACAATTGCTGTATTGTTAGATATGATTTATTTGTTTCCATAAAAGATATTTATATCTCTCGACGATCAATCATAATCGATTCTAAGCCATAATGAATGGTAATGGTTATAATTTACAAGGTTATGATTGATAGATAATAATGCTGACTGAACAATTTTCAACGTTTCTATAACCTTCTTATATGCAAAATTTTTCACAGTTCCACCAACGTCGGATAGTTTCCATAAAATCGTTTGGTTATAAGTCAAATACCCATACAATAATCACTGCGTATATATACATATGTGTGTATGAACGTAAGTGTGTCTGTATTCGTCTGTGTGTGGGGGGAGGTCTGTGTGATTATGGGTGTGTTTGTGTGTGTGCAATTGTATATATTTTATCTAACTGTATTGGTTCCTCATTGTAAGTAACAACTGAAGTCATATATCTGCATTTCTGCTATTTATTATATGGCCCGAGATATATTTTTGCTTTAAAATTTTATCTGTAAATTATTTTGTTTTATATTTATTTATTAAATTTAAACATATTTTTTATTTGTTTCAGTCATTTGACTGCGGCCATGCTGGAGCACCGCTAAGTTACGGGGACGTAAACCCGTCTACATCGGTTATCAAGCGATGGGGGGGTGGGGTACAAACAAAGACACAGAAACACACACACACACACACACACACACACACACACACACACACATATATATACGACGGTCTTCTTTCAGTTTCCGTCTACCAAATCCACTCACTAGGCTTTGGTCGGTTCGAGGCTACAGTAGAAGACACTTGCCCAAGGTGCCAAGCTGTGGGACTAAACCTGGAACCATGTGGTTGGTAAGCAAGCTATTTACCACTTAGCCACGCGTGCGCTTATATATTAATATATATAATAATACTGAAAGTTATAACAATAGAAATTTAATATAATGTGCATTGTTGAATAATGTAGTAATCCTGATTACCACATCGAAGAAATTGAGTTATGATATGAATTACTCTTTTTCACTCTTTTTACTTGTTTTAGTCATTTGACTGCGGCCATGCTAGAGCACTGCTTTTAGTCCAGCAAATCGACCCCAGGACTTATTCTTTGTGAGCCTAGTACTTATTCTATCGGTCTCCTTGCCGAACCGCTAATGTTACGGGGACGTAAACACACCAGCATCGGTTGTCAAGCGATGTTGGGGGGACAAACACAGACACACAAACACACAAATACATATATATACATATACATATATACGACGGGTTTTTTTTCAGTTTCCGTCTACCAAATTCACTCACAAGGCTTTGGTCGGCCCGAAGCTATAGTAGAAGACACTTGCCCAAGGTGCCACGCAATGGGACTGAACCCGGAACCATGTGGTTGGTAGGCAAGCAACTTACCACACAGCCACTCCTGCGCCTAATTGCAAAGAAATCTTTATTAAATTTTCTATTTTCAGATTCTACAACTGAACTTGAATTTTGTTTCGGATGAGACTTCTGTATCATAATTATATCACATTTCTGGTTAACATGACTAGTTATGTAGTTAGATTTGTTTATTTGTAAATAATAAATATACTTTAATCAACATTGAAGGAAAGAAAATGAGATACAGTGATTTGAGTCATGGAATATACCACAAACATTTTTTTTCTGTTGTAATTACAAAGAAATTCAAATAGGAATTGTAATTTGAAAATCAGCAGGATATATAAAGTTAGAAAAAATTCCCACAAGTCTTATTTAGAAAGCTATTTCAAAATATAGGTTAAATTGGACTGCTTAAGAAGAGCTATCATGCAAACTTCATAGAAATTTAGTGAAATGTATCATAAATATTCATTTTCATCTGAAAATGAATATTTATGATACATTTGTTAGTATCTAGCTGTATGTTAATATCGAGCTGTTCTTCTCTCTCTCCCTTTCTCTGTCTCTATCTCTCTCTCTCTCTATCTATCTATCTATCTATCTATCCCTCTCTATCTATGTATCTCTCTCCTTCTCTCTCTCTCTCTCTCGTTTTATATATATACATATATATATATATAAGAGAAATATAAAAATACTTTTAAATGTGGTAAATAGACTGAAAATGAGTTACAATGACATCACTCGGAGTGTGTGGTTCGAGTGGCTGTCATTTCACACCTACATTAATTATCTCTTATCTTTTTTCATTTGCACCCCACCCACCCCTACACACACACACATTTGTGTCTTTTGTTTGTACTGTCCTGTCTGTATTTGTACAGTCCCCTCTATATTTAGTCCATTGTGGGCAATAAAGAATTCATTCGTAATTTGGACGTATCGTGTATGACACGATTGTCAGCAGCGCACAGGAAACAAGCTACCGGAGGATTGCAAACAGGTCAGCGTGCCCTGGTTCTTGCAAAAGCTTATAATGTCCATGTCGGCACTATCTATCGCCTGCGAAAGAGATACAGCAGCACCAACAGAACTGCAAACCGTGCCCGCAGAGGGCACTCCGGGTGACCACGACCAGGCAGGACCGCTTCATCGACCAGCAACATCTCTATCATCGCTTCAGACCGGCCAGCGTGACAGCCACCCATCAGCGACGGCATGGTACTGGCCGCCAACAACCTGTCTTGCCGTCGTCCTGCTCGGGGGCTTGTCATCAACTCCCGCCACCGTCAGGCACGACTACAGTGGGCTACACAGCATCGACATTGACGGCATCAACAATGGAGGTCGATAGTCTTCTATGACGAGAGCCAGTACTGCGTTTCCACCTCGAATGGCAGAGTGAGTGTGTGACGTAGTAGGGGGTGAATGCTACAGAGACGAATGTGTCATTGAGAGAGATGCGTGAGAGTGACCAAAACATCATGGTTTGGCCCCATGTGTTCCAAAATCGTGGTGCAGGCAAAGGGAATGGTATCAAAGCGCAGCGCTGAGTTGACCAGATCCTAAGACCTCACATCGTGTCCTTCTTTACGCGTCATCATAGCCATATGTTCCAGCAGGTCAATGCTCCGCCCCACACGGCCAGGGTCACCATGGATTTCGTGCGTCAGCACAACATCAGAAACATGCCGTGGCCGGCTCTCAGCCCGGATTTGAACCCAATTGAACACGTGTAGGATGAAATCCAGAGACGGCTGAACCAAAGACGGTGTAATACCGTTTTGAAAACCCAGGGAGGGCATACACGGTATTGAATATGTCACGCCCTACAATTTCGATGTGCTGGATCCGCCCACTACCAGAACACGTGACAACGACACATAGACTGTGGTCAAAATACATCTAAGAAATTGATTTTATCACATTCATCAAAATTTAGCTCTGACATAATTAAATTGATAAATATTTCACACACACAACACGCGTTTCTCTTGAGGTTCAGTTTATAAATATATATATATAT
>NC_068981.1:59771069-59774033 GCF_001194135.2 Octopus bimaculoides | reverse complement strand
GATTTCAGGGTTATTTCCCTTCGTCGGCGTTCGACAGCTGATGACCTTGGTGAGAGAGACAAATCTGGCAAACCTTATATCTTCTTTTCCAGTGACATTCTTCACTGATATTGAAAAGGTGAAAACAAGCAATGTTAATTCTCTATATGAAGTATTAACAGTAACTGCACGATAAAGTGTAGTATATTGCCACTTAAGTGTGGCTGACCCCTAGGGGTGGATGTTACTGTTGCTTTTAGCCCCAGGAGGACATCTCCTCCAGCTGGCTTATCGACACACGACTGTGTCCTGTTTGCCAAGGGAGTTATCCCTCTCACCTCGACCAGCAGCACGAACGTATCCGGATTTTATATATATATCATTCGCCATGATTGATCGCTAGCCACTGATGCTATTTTTATTTCCTCTCCGTTTATTTCCGTCTTCCTTTCTATTCAAGAACGTAGGCTCGAAACGTAAAAGACTTTCTCACTTCCCGAGCGTTGAAGTAATACATCTGTTTGTTGTTAACATGCCCGTCTTCGCCTTTTGCTTTGCTTCTTTTTCCTTTGTTAATTGCAACTATATACATACACACACATGTATATATATATACACGCACATATATATAAACATACATACATATATACATATCTTTCTTATCTATCTATCAATCTATATATATTTCTATAAATATATATTGTGTGTGTGCGTGTCTGTATGTGTGTGCGCGCGCGTATGTGCGTGCGTGTATGTTTATACATATACATATCACATATATGTATTCAAATAACGGGTAATATTTTGATGAGACTTTTACATCATACTTCCTTCCTCGAAGCGCAGATTATTTCAATAAATGAAGGCTTTATCTTGTATCAACATACCTCTCTGGTTCTTTGTTTTCTATATTCATGTCTCTTGTCCCTCTGTGATGAAATTGAAACATTGCAAAAGAATATACATACCTTCGTATGTAGAGTTACTTCAGCATTTACACAGCACCGACATTGGCGGCATCAACAATGGGGGTCGATAGTCTTCTCTGAGGAGAGCCAGTATTACATTTCCACGTCGGATGTTAATGTGAGTTTGTGGTGTAGGAGGGAGTGAATGCCACAGAGACGCATCTGTCATGGAGAGAGACGTGTGGGTGGTCAAAACATTATGGTTTGGGATGCTATAGGCCTGAATCAGAGAAATGGGCCCCATGTATTCCAAAATTGTGGTGCAGGCAGAGGGAATAGCCTATATAAGTCAATGAAAAAAAGCTATGCCCGTTTTTGCATTGCTTACGACATGGCCCTTGTAGTTATATGAGAGCATATCTTCAAACGAAGCATTTGTATCAAAGGAATGCTTTCAGTTTGAGACTTAATATAAATAAAACAATATTCATATTTATATTTTCGGTCACAATGTGAAAGCCAGCATTCCAGAGCTCCAAAAACTATAAATACAAGTAAATTTGACGGTGAGGTCTGAAGATTCAGAAGGTAGCCTCTAAAATTTAGTTCAATTCTACAACTGCCACGCAAAATATAACCCAATATTAATGACTGAACATTTGCTTTCCCACTTAAACTTACCAGAGATGAAAAATGATCCAGTGTTACATGGTTTCTAGATCTGCTAATAATACCACTTTTGAGCCACTGACCTCATAAAAAGACACACGAGAATTAGGCTTAATCTATGAGAACTGACATTAGGCTTAACAACTAACAACTACATTTTATTGAACTTTCCAATTGACGTAGGTCTGCATGCCACAACACCATTTTATTTAATTTTCAAAGCGTTATGAAAAAGGTTTTTCTGTCTTTTCCTGACATGGGTCATCACTGGGTTCTGCCATTTAAATTTGTAATCCTTTCGCGTGCTACTTAATTTCGAGGTAACATTACTACATCATGTCGTCATATATAATGACTAAAAGATATTAAAAGATTATCTTTTAAATCAAAATCACATCATTACTTAAATATAAATCCCTATTATAAGTACCGTTTTCTACTTTTCTACTTTCCGAAATGTGTGACAGAAATTATATCACCAACACATTAATTTTCGCGAGACACATTGAAAAAGAATTTCGACTTTCGTATGTGACCCCGAATGAACTTTTAATTAGTATTTATATGCATACATTGACCATTTCTTAATGCAGCTGATGTTAACTTTCCTCTATAATAATTGAGAAGTAGATAACTATCAGATGAAATGGTAAATCCTTTGTTTATTAGAGAAATGACACAGGCTAATGTTTTCATAACCTGTAATTATTTTAGCTTCATTATTTCAGTGATCATATGACACGAGACGATTAGCTATATAGATAACACACACACACAAACAAACAGACTTATATACACACATCCATACACAACCATTCAGAAACATGTAAACATATATGTGTATGTGTGTGTGTGTGTGTATATATATATATATACATATATGTGTGTGTGTGTATATATATATATATATATATACATATGTGTGTGTGTGTGTATACATGTATATATGTATATATGTATGTATGTATGTATGTATAAACACACACACATTTGTTTTTGCACAATGACTTCAGAGTTTTCTTTATGACATCTATTTTTTTTACTTGTCATTGTTTTACTTTGTTATTTATAATATCATCTTTCATAAAACTCTTCCACTTTTGATAATAGCTTTTTAGGTTAATAAAACTCTACACCTTATATATCTGCCTGCATCCACCAACAAGCAATTTTGTAACAATCATCCAAACTCTCGCATATATGCTATCACATAATCGCCTCATTAGTATGCTCAAACGCTTCCCATAGAACTTCACCAATACTAACAACAACACTGCGTGCATTCTTAAGTATAATTCTAAGTACTGATACAGAGGTATACTAACAAAATATGCGCATATAAATACATGTATATGCATGTGTGTGTGTGTGTACCAATTATGTATGAATACATGTATATGTGTATATA
>NC_068981.1:59748729-59771030 GCF_001194135.2 Octopus bimaculoides | reverse complement strand
ATATATATATATATGAGTATGTATCAATGTATCAACATATGTAGATTGATAAATAAATAAGTAGATAGATAGATAGATAGATAGATAGATAGATAGATAGATAGATAGATAGATAGATAGATAGATAGAGGATTTTTCCTCACATCCATAAGATCCTAGCTTCATTACTGCTGCGTATTATGCTGGGAATGTGTCCTCTCCGAGTCTCGGCACGTCTAAATGCTTGCAAGTGAAAATAGAGTCCTTAGAAATTCAGAGATTCTGTAGGATATTTAGATATATGTCAGGGAGAAAATAAACGGAATTAAGTTTTGTCACGACGTGTCAGACCATTTTGCGTGTGAGTTATGCCGTGTGTACACTAGAGGAATGACATTTTAAATTTTTCTGAAATTGAACATGGCAAGGGTTACTTGCTAGGAGAAATGATGAGAAAACAGTGACTAACAGTTCGTTTTTTAACTTTCAAAAACCTCCCCCGTCAAGTAATATTTCTATTTTCAAATGCGTCGCACTTGCATTGCTTTAGTCAAACTCACATTACGCTCAGCATTAGTGCTTCACACTATTTTATTAGATTTATGGCTGAAGTTACTTCCTGGTCAAATGCCAATAACGATATATACAGTAGTAAAAGTTGTTTCACATCTTGAGTAGTATTGTTTGTTGTTGAGATAATCCATGAATGCATTATTCTTTCTATTACAGATATTGAAATATATTGCTTTAATGAGTGAAATAAAAACATAAATCATGTCATTCAAGCAGTCAAGTCAAGCAGTTGAAGCAAACAAGAAAAAGTGGCAAAAATATATAATTATCTTAGAAAAGTCTGTTAAAAAGCGAAGAATAATACCGAGCGTGTAACATGAGTTGTCTGAACTAACTAGTATCTCCAGAAAATGCAGCATCTTTGGAAGGTATAAGGCATTAGCAAAAGTTAAAAAATCCAGACAAGCAAGAAATCAGCTCATTGCTCAGGAGCTAGAAAATCTATGAGAAAAAATAGTGTTTTCCGTGTATAACATTAAAGTATATTGCAAGAAAAGTAAATATTCTGTTGACAAAGTACGATACCCATTTGAAATGTCCGAAACCAGATCAAAATTTTGATGATTTAGTTGACATTACTAATCAACATGGCAGCTGGTTAAAAAACAAAGACTTTTACAGCACACAAATTCAAAGTGGTGGTATAACTGGCTACACCACATCTCGGTAAGCTATGATTCATCCTTCAAAGTGATCACCTTCCTCGTCAAGAGTGTCAGCTTTAACTTCACAAACGTTTCTCCCATATGCTGAAGCAGATAAAGCAATGTGCCTAAAAAATTCTCAAACATTACAAAAATTATTTTGCATGCATTGATGTCACTAATATGTATCCAACTTATTGCAGATACATCATCATCGTCATCATCATCATCAGAAACCCCTACTTTTGATTCTGCAGATGAAATCAGATTTCCAATACACGAACAAGCTAGAACCTCTAAACAATATCACTCAACTCAGAAAGCAATGAACTTGCTGAAAAAATAGAATTTTAGCAGTCATAAAGCAGCCAACGTCTGCAAACAGCTGAGAGGAGTACTTCCCCCACTCCGTCATATTCAGGAGTGTATGAAGCTACTTTGAGAGAGGTCGAAAAGATGAAACAAGAACTGAAAGAAACTTTAAAAAATGATCAGTGGGTGCTCCATTTTGATGGAAAGGCTATGAATGGTAAAGAAAGACAAGTTATTGTAGAGAACAACGATACAAGAGAAATTAGATTAGCAGCACTAACTCTGAAGAATGGTAGAGAAGATACAATTTTACAAGAGCTAAAGGAAGTTTATGATGATTATGAACTGTGGCCAGCAATCAATCGGATCATCGCAGACAGATGTAGTGTAAATACAGGATAACATAGTAGAGTGGTCATTGAACTTCAAGACGAATTTGTAAAGCGTGGATATCCTGCACCTCAATACATTGGTTGCCAACATAACGTGTTAGACCGCCTCCTAAAACATGTGATTGATTATAAACTGAAAGAAAAAACTGCATCGTCAAATATATCCATTCATAGGCGATTAGATAAGATTTGGTGGCAGAATAGAAACAAGGCAAAGCAAAACTTCAAATGGATGAAAATCCAGGTTCGAGAGATAACCTTAAGTTTTTATTTTAATTTGGTCATGCTCTCCGATTTTATTAGCAACAAAGCATTTTCCCAGAAAATAAGTTAGAAAACTTCCTAGACTTAGCGATGTATGTTAGAATTCCCGAGCAACCTTGGCCTTCTCACATAATGCTTCTACCAGAAAGTAGAGAAAAACTCTACAATGTGTGCTGTTTTATCAGCGGAAACTGGATGGAAATGTGGTTTTGTGACCAAAGGTTTGAGAGCATGGCCTACCAGAAACTTTCAGCAGCAGTTTCTGGATATACTAAAGCAAGCAAATGTTTGAAAGTTAATTGGAATCTAGAAGAATCGGTAATTCAAGATGTTCAGTAAAAGTAATGGAGGAATTAGATTACAGATCTTCTGAAAAATTTAATCTGCAAGTAGTTTTAACCAACAAGGATCGTTGAAAACTGCTCCTATATTAGGCCGCACTTATTACGTTAACAATGCATAAAAGTATGTCTTATTACTTGAACAATATATGCATGTCCGTAGTAAAAGTGTCGTCAAATATATTGTCATCGGTGGGTGAGAGTTTTGAGTCAAAGAAAGAAATGATTATGATCTTTTGACATTATACCATAAAGTTCACCTTAAGGTACCTTGGCCTTACTCGACTTGAAAAAAATCATCAGCCTAGTGTACACGTGCTTTTGGAATACATTACATCTGTGAGTAGCACGCTCGTCTGATCGAAAAACCGTACACACATTGAATCCAACAGAAAATACCATCATTGAAGATATACATACATATATATATATATATATATATATATATATATATATATATATACCGTTTAGTAATTGGAATGGAGGCAAAGTAAGCGGAAAGCTAGAGGAACATAACCAATAACCAAGTACAAAATCCAATATATATGTATATTCTTCCACATTAATTGGAATTTAGCTCAATTGGAACACTACAACTCCAGACTGTATTTCATTTGAGAGTATTGTTGATATTAGCTATCTCTAAATAAAGCAGTATATTATATATGTATATATATATATATACACACACACATGTGAATAGACAAACGAAAGAAGGGCGCTCAACACACTTATTTGGAGTTACATGTATGAATCATAACAGTTTGATTCAAATTCGTTGGTACTTCTAGTTTCAAGCGTGATGCTAATCTTCAGCCATTTTGAATTTGAACGAGTGAAGTTCATTGTCATTACTGTAAGGTGGGCTGCGATTGGCCGAGGGAGGTCTCGCGGTGCTGCAGTTTGATGTTGGTGTATCAGCGGCAAACGTTACCTGCAAAATATCACATGGTGTTTCGACCGCATGCTGGACAAGAAATCGACCGCGTTGTGGGCAGGAAATCGGTCGCGTGTTCGGAGTAGAAGTAGGAAGAAGCGGTATCTGCAAGTATTTACTTGTATATGTGTGTTTGTGAACGTACCTGTATATATATATATATAATTTAGAGAACAGAACCAAAGTTGATGAACTCATCTCCTGCATATTTGCTTTTTCTTGAGTCTGCCTCTAACTTTTATACTGAGTCGGTCGTATTTTCTACTTTCTCTCTTGTTGTATATATGGCAATAAATCAAGATTTCTTTTTGTATAGTATTTCATATAATTATATCCGACTTTCTTGTAAAAATTTATGACACTTTCCAACCGAGTTATTTTTGTTTTTATGATGTTAAGTACACAAGACTATAAATGTAGTTAGAGTTAGTGAAATATACTTAGTTACAGTAAGTGAAATGCAGCTAGATATAGAAAACTATAGAAGGGTAGGTATAACAAAAGCTAAAAAGAAGGTAATTGCGTTTTTACCTGTAAATTTGGATTTCTATCCCTAATATTATTATGTGTATATATATATATATATATATATATGTGTGTGTGTGTGTGTGTGTGTGTGTGTGTGTGTGTGTGTAGGACAAGAGGGCAGTGCAATCCCAGAGTTAGAATCGCTGCATGACCTGAGAATCCACATTAGTGCTGATGCAACAGTCCACGTGCCTATTGCCAGGATGGTAACACTGTGTATGCGAGTAGCTGGATGGCTACTTAGATCATTTAGAACCAGAATTACAGATATCTTGTTACTCTTGACCAAAAGCAATACCGAAAAGAGACCCAAAACACTGAATGGCGGTGCTTCATTATGACCACAGCTTCTGGCTGAAACCAGTACAAGAATAAAAGCAAAGAATATATATAATGCAATAATAATGTATCGTAATATATATATTCTCCAATTCCAAGCGACATTTGTATATAAACAAATTGACTGAAAAATGATGAAATAACCTATCTAGGAACGAACCCACATATCAACGCTTACACGACTACATGCACATTGACTGGGCCAAACGTTCACCCATCAATTTCAGCCAATTTTTACATTTATATACTTAAACCTTCTGATGCTACATATAATATTTATAAACGTACCAGAAGGCTTAGGAAGTTACGGAGAAAAAGCGATTATGGAAGTCTGTTAGTACAATAATAACTATAACAATATATCACAATAATGATATATATATTCTCCGGACGTTTTCGTTAATAATAGTATATTTACATATAATACGTCGTTCTCTAATAACTGCTACTAACAGAAGACATACTTCGCAATTTTGATATATACTCATTTGAATCTGTTTCTAGCTTTTTTAAGTGTCCAGTGTCCTGTGCATTGCTACCACCCAATTCAACTATTATATCACTGTCTCTGAGTTTTCTCTCCGTGCATACAGATATTTGGAATCACTAAGTCATTTCAAGTTCGCACCCTTTCATCACTTAGTGCCTTGTTTTGGTTGACGGGAAATCAGAAACTGTTTAATTCACTTTGTAACGTACTCCCACTAGTTCTTCAGCTTACTCAACTCAGTATAATATTAGTTAGGAGACCTATATAATATACTTAATTTGTATTAGTAATTAATGTTGCAGTACATTTATTTTTTGATGAGCTTGGAAAATTCTTCCGCTGCTTTCATGTTGTAATTCGAATGCACTATCAGTAGTAATTCTGCTAATTTCTCAACGACATATGTATCGCCATCATATGATAAAAACTGAACGACGGCACCTTAATAGATAATGTTGATTGCATCTATGATGGAGCCATGGATTCTACTGGCTCAGTGAAATAAGTTGAATGTGTTGTTGAGATTTACAAATGAATTATGTATAGCATTGTCTAAATATATTATTCGTTTCATATATATTTGTTTCCCCCATAAATTTCTTTGACGTCCTTCTGCGTCCCATCTTTCATTCTTATTCATTGTATCGGTACGGACGCATATTTTCCCAACTACAAGTGATCTGCTTATTGTGTGATAGCTTGTTTACGTACTTTTATTTTTCCTTATAGCTATCTCTCTATAGCTTTCTACTTCTAAATACATTTCAAAGTTTCCTCTTGATATTCAACATTCTATTCTGTTCTGCCTAATTTCTTTCATTATTTGCGCTCATTTATCTTTCCATCATTGAATTCTTCTATCCAACCTTCCTTCTTTTATCTATCTGTCTATCTAGCTATCTCTCTGTCTATCTTTTTATCTATTTATACATTTATCTCCGTTTCTATCTTTCTGTTTGTCCCTCATATTTGTTCTACCACCTGCTCTGTCTTCACTCTCTGTGATATCCTTTCTCTCTCACGCTTCCTCTATATTTCATTACAGTCTCCTATAGATTTTCCTTCTCTCCTAATCAAAAGGCGACACAACGCCCTCCTCTTTCTGTTCTCGTGATACTCGTTCTTTATTTAACTGACTGCTGAACTTGTTGAATGCTTCCTTCATACCTCTGGGCTTGTTTCATTTTTTTAATTTTTCCTGATGCCCTAAAGGCACATTAGCTTTTCTATCAGCTTAAATCACACAACTTATATTTTAAACTCGTCGCAAAGTTCAGAGATATTCAGTGTATACATATATACGTTTGTTTCGTTTTGCATTTCTCCCGTTTTCCTCACAGCACCATACTTTTCAGTTATTGACTTTGTCTATAACTTTGCTTCATTTTGTATGTTTTTCCTGCATATTTGTTTTTTCTTGAGTCTGCCTCTAACTTTTATACTGAGTCAGGCGTATTTTCCACTTTCTCTCTTGTTGCAAATATGGCAATAAATCAAGATTTCTTTTTGTATAGTATTTCATATAATTATATCCGATTTACTTGTAAAAATTTATGACACTTTCCAACCTGAGTTATTTTTGTTTTTATGATGTTAATTACACAAGACTATAAATGTAGTTAGAGTGAGAGTTAGTGAAATATAGTTAGTTAGAGTAAGAGAAATGTAGCTAGATATAGAAAACTATTGAAGGGTAGGTATAACGAAAACTAAAAAGAAGGTAACAAGCTGTCGCACAATAGGCAGATAGTTGGCATTCGGGAAAATAGGAGAGCGTATCGATACAAGGAATAACAATGAAAGATGTGCAGAAGGACGTTAAAGAAATTTATGGAAAAAAATAAATATATATGTAACGAATTATATATTTAGACAATGCTATACATAACTCATGTTCTTCTTGAATATACCTATATCTTATTCCACTGGAGTCAATGAAAACCAACTGTTCTGCTAATCACACCTATCGAAGCAGAATAGCTATTCTTTTGCATCCAGAATAAAACAGAACCTTTTTCATTAGGGATTTATCAGTTTACGATAGTTCTTCTCACTTAAGATTATCTATCTCTCCTAATTCGGAGTTGGTCGCAGTTAACGACAGCTTATCGTTTCTTGATACGAAGATACTGTCGGTAAACCATGAATTTATTTCATGCGGTATTTAATATATATTTAGTCATTTTTCTACCTAAATTCTTTTAGCTTGTAATATTTACATACGTACATATATTCTCACACACCCGCACGCACACACACACGCACATATACATGCTCATACACGCATACATGCATGCACGGACATATACATATATATCAACTCGTGTGTTCCTTTTCAACCTTCTACATACATATACACACACACATACATACACACACACAAGTGAGTGTACACAGCGAAATAAAAAGGCTCACAACACATTTAGTAGAAGTTACATATATTATTATTTAAAACAGTTTATTTGAGCCCCATGCAACTTAAATTTCGCAGCATTTTTTAATACAACTAGTTCTTTCAGTCCCAATAACTGGGACGCTATTAGTCAAGACGGGTTACATAGCGTTGTTAGAAGTGAGATGGACATTTTAGCGACACCAGATTCATTAGGAAAAGAAGGAGAATATCTTAGACTGCGCGGCTGGACGGGAAGTTAGCGATGCCTTGGTGCCTGGCTGGCCTATGAAGGGACTTTGAATGGATTTGCTCGCCGACAGGTTACATGGCTGGTGAGTGTGCGTGTGTGTGTATACAAGATTTATGACTGTGTGGATGTAGGTGTCTTATGTCTGTGTGTGTCAGTTATGCGTATATATACGGGTGGTGATGGTATTTGTTTGTGCGTAAGCTAAGGTCTGGGATGAATGGAATGTGGCTGAAGGTTGATGGCATCATCTCGTTCATGCGTATGTACGTGCTTGGCACGGTGTGATATGTATGGGTGCGGGTGCGTACCAGCCGTTTCTGAGTACTCGCATCCGCGAATGTGTAGGTGCATATCTCCGTAATGCATATCAGCTGCGTTTGTGTTATTGTTTGTATGAATAAGTGAGCGTGTTTGTTTGGACGAGTATGTGTGTGGGTGTGTGTGTTTGTTTGTGCATATGACCGAATATGTGTGCATTAGTGACTACCGTATAGGAGTGCGTGCACCAACATATTTAAGATATAACATGTTCATATATGCAGGAGGAAAAGCACAGTGATATACCAGGATACACACATACATGTATCTTTTTCGTAGGGTAATTTTCTTCTTACTGTCATTGTAAGTGAGATAAGCCCACTTTTATCTTATTTGTTTATTGCGGTGAGTGGGGGTACCGGCTGAAACAAGAACTAATTACTTTCTGTTCAATATAAGGCATACGTTTTTAAATAAGCTGAAGATTAGGAGAAGTCAAGGTATGTGCAAGATTTTCCCAGCCAAACACTTCAAACTTCAACCAAATGACTCTAACAGCAATGATCTTCACGTTACCATGACGGAAAATGTTTCGGTAAAGTGATTTTAAAGTGAATGAGATTTATCACATCCCAGCAAATATTCAACAAAGCCTTGTTAGGTTGAAGGCCCTGCTGTGGTTGAAGTGTTGCTTGCTGTCCTGATGAAAACCATTCATTTGGTCTGTAACGATTTTATAAAACAACCTCTTTACGTTACCGGTAAGAAGACAATCTAAAACTTGGGATTGAACTTGCTGCGTATAAATGCCAATGGCTGAGCCATTATCTCTGACATGTGAATTTCTGTTTGTGAGGAATTCATTTGCCGAAATTAAGACCCAATGCAAATTTTTGTGGATGGAGGGAAGCAGTAGGTAGTGATAAATTAAGTGCTTTTGCTAGTTACATTGCTATTTACCTTAAGTACTGCTTCAGTTTTTCATTATTAATGAAAACAGACGTTCATAGTTGAAATCCCCAGTATGATAATACCTTTGAAGAACATTAAACTGTGGAACTTGTTACGTTTAACATAAATAGAATCTTCTTAAAATCGCAAAGTGCTTTTTCAACTTAATTGGTTCTATACTTTTACTCCTGTGATAAAATATGTCCTTGTATGCATGTGCGTGTGTGAGTGTGTGTGAGTGTGTGTGAGTGTGTGTGTGTGTGTGTGTGTATGTGTGTGTGTGTGTATGTGTGTGTGTGAGTGTGTGTGTTATATGTGTGTGTCTGGGAGTATATCTATCTTGTTTTTTTTCTTTCCAATTATTCCACAACACATTTTTGTCTGTTGTGAAAGGAATTTTTTTCCCCTGCATTCCAAATGCTTTCTATTTCACTTCAATAAAGCCATCACAAAAGTCAATGACGCATTCAAGTGGACAGAAACCAAAGCTTAAATAAATAACGTATCTATGAAATATTAGTTAGCATGATATCAGCGTAAAAAATAACGCATGGAAGATTATCTTAAAATCACTCGGATAGTAAGCATGCGATGGAAATATTGTGTATGTTAGATGAAAAAGGATAAAGTGTTTTCCTTTCGGAAAACATATGACATTGATAAATTAACATCGATATTTTTTTTCCATTTTATTATGTAACTTAAAGAGGTATCTACAAAAGCCGTCTGCTTTAATCTCTTTTATACTGAATGTGTACTGTAAACGCATAACTGCTTTTGAGCAGACCTGCAACATTATTAAAATTTCATTTATCAAATACGATTACATTTTTTTCTATAAATTGTCGCAATATAATCTATGACTTAGACATATTTCATAAATGAAAATCTATACTAGATGGGTGAGATTTGTTGTTCACAAATTTCAGCATTGTAAGTCCAGAAGCGCTTGTCAAATTTTTTGAAGCTGCACATAGGCGTAGATATTTATATATGAATTTTAAAATATAACAATGACTTACTGACAAACTATTTTCATTATACCAAATATACATTAGAAAGTACTTCATTCATTTCAACAATGATTTCTTAAATGAAATGTCGTTACCTTTTCAGCGACAGTTATAGAATTCATTTTAAAGAAATAAATAAAATATAAATATAATTCAAAAAATTTAAAGTTGAATTTATTCTTGCAAATGAGAACATATATTGATTCTTAATATTTGCTTTCACCTATTTCTGTTGATGCGTCTTTACATATGAAATTTCTAAAAAAATCAAAATATGAACAAAACATATTTCAGCTTTGAATTGAAAATTAACAATAGCGTATACTGAAATACTGACGCCCATAATCAACCTTCTTCTGTTTAAATTTTATCAAATTAAAGTACTTGCAAATCGGAAAATGTGCATACAAAATACTTGTATCGTAGTCCGAAAACTTTTTGGGAACTGGTTTCTAACTCAAGTTTAAAACGTATCAAAAAAAAAAGAAAACCCGTTCTTTACAAATCTATAACCACTCTTCTTCAATACAAAGAAGCGCACGCAGACACGCACGCGTACACACACACACACACACACACACACACACACACACACAGACACTCACACACATGCGGATCCGCACACACGCCCACACACACACACACATACAGACACACACGCACACAAAAATTAAAAGAAAGAGACGCACACACAGAATTAGTAAAAGAATTGTTTCACCTTCATGTGATGTATTTGTTATGTTTTATTTAAATATCTGTCTTAACATTTTCCCTTACACATGTGTTAACTAATGCAATTGTAATTTTCTTTCTAGTGATGAAGTGACATGAGATTAATTTAGATAAAACTATTGTCATGATACTGATTCACATTAGATATTGATTCATCACGTATTCTACATATAATCTGACTAAAACTTCTATAGATTTCGGAGACTAAACGAACCTATTAATTTATTTAAATCAAGGGATGAATCTACAGACAGGACAATATAATAATAACTGAATGACAAATTTATCAGGTCCCCTCCTTGTTATTTCTTTATATCTCCTACTACTTGCTACTGGTGAATCATGCAAAAATAAAGTATATGTATATTCATTTCAAATATTCGAATGCGTCAAATACTAAAATATTAAGCAAGTCTTTATTTAAAAGTTCATTTCGATATATTTAGGAGACGTTCCATAGCCTGTGAAAACAAGAACAACACCACATGAGGGAAAGGAATATAATAACCGATGACACGACCGTGGAGAAAGTGGCAGTAAATTACAAGCTACGAGAATTAGAAAAACTACCACAACGAAATAATAAATCGAAATCCTGTCATGTAATACTCTCGTATTACATGAGAGGATTTCGTTTTATTATTAAAGAAACACAGCCACACACGAGAATAATGTAGATAACAAGTCACTACATCCCTCATCGTCTCTAGAAATATATTCAGATCACTGAGAATGTTCAAAATTTCGGTATAGCGTTGTAATTGTGGATACCATAACTAAAGCATCAGGCACATACATGTATGCATTCAGCCACATATATATATATAAATACATGCATATATATATATATATATATATATATATATATATATATATACATATATATATATATACATACATACATACATACATACATACATACATACATACATACATACATAAACATAGGCATCTGAGGTTGTGCTGAATTGCTTTTCTTCCATAGAGCTGTGCTTGATAGCGTCAAACAGTAATGCAGAAACCTGGTGACTGTATGGCTAACTTAGAATAATGTGTATAACTCTGTCCCTCATTCGTGGATAGTTAGAATCACTATGCCTAACCCAACAGTTATAGCCGTTGCCATTAAGAGTCTAACATCAAATTATACACAGCGCTATAGGTAAGAACTGAATAGTCATTAACAGAATTAGACTATCAACAGGAATATTTCAGGGTGACGTATTATCAGTAATACTTTTACACCAAGCAGTAAATCATATGTGAGCCTTACTAACGAAATGCAAACACTGTTTGATAATTTGCGGACATGAAAGAAAAATCAATAATTTCACCCACTCATTTTTTGCTGATGAAGTTGACATGCATTTAAGTGATATTCATAACACCAAGAGACTGTTAGAATTGGTCGTAAGGGACGTAGGAATGAAGTTTCATCAGTGTTCATATTTGGTAGTCAAACGAGGGAAGATTATCGACCAATCAAAGAATATGGAAACTAATGGCCTGCTAATGCCATCTATCACCAGTGATGTATGTTACAAATATCTCGGAATCGACAATAATATATTGCATACTTTAGCTAGTGGGATGAAAGAATACTTCAGCAGAATTCGGAGGTTATGTAAATCTGAGGTGAGCGCATACAATAAAACAATATCCCCTAATGTTTACTACTTTTACCACATCAGAGTATTAGACAGGACAATTGAATAAATCCACAACTTAGACAAGTTTAAGAAGATACTAACAATAACGGGTAACTCCCACATCAACAGCGACACTGACAGGATCTATGTTAAATAGAAGGGTGGAGGTACATCATTCATAAGAGAAGTCAAAACATTTTTTGAGTTCAGCATCGTGTCACTTTAACAACGCCTATAAAACACTGAACGAACAATGCAGAAATAAATTAATCCATCACATGTATAGTGAGTAGTGATAATAATCACTATTCGAGATTAAGTGAAGACGCCTTGAAACGGACTCCGAATGATTGTGGAACAAATAGGGCTGAACTGGCCTACGTAAATAAGGACTTGGAAGAGAAATATTATCCTTACCAACAAAACCGAGTGCTTGGTACATATTCCACCAGTTAAAAATACCGTCAACATTGGTAGGCATAGAAGACTCTCCTTGAGCAGTGATATACACTTCAGATGGTACCTAAAGGGTTACACTTTGCCATCCACTCACAGGAGATAGCTATTAAACACTTGATCAGCAGCGGTAATAATAATGGTTCTGAACATGCATGTCCTAATGGGAAAAAAGTCCATTGTGTCATACCAGATATAACGAAAGATCTCTACTCTAATGTTTTGCGTAATTGACTTTTAGAGAATAATCAATTGAGTAACACCGAAGGAGTTTCTTGCACTGAAGAATGTCTGACTTTAAGGATTCAGGTTTGATAGTATATTCGGGAATGATTTTATGAGAAATAACCAGATATTAAGGGACTGAAAACAGCATTGAATTTTTAATTTGTGCGTAATGTTGGGATACAGGGTATGGTTTTGAAATACTACTTCTTCTGTGATAATTATATAACAACTGTTTATTGGGTATATCGATTGCATATATCTCCATTTAAAAAGGCGTTCAAAGGTTTCGCTTATGGATGTCTGTCTTAAAATTGTGTGTTATGCATAGGTGTTGAATGAATGTGCAAGTCAAGTTAAACGGGAGAGAAGGCATATTGGTGTTGCAGTATATTATAACTGCATGAAGTGGCTAATGTACAGAAATAAATAAAAAATGGAGAGACAACACAATGATGGCTCACGGCAGTGTTGCTAACATTACCAGGTTTAGCAGCCAATGAGGTTAGCAACCTACCTCACATTAAGGATGTTACTCTACACTTGATCCGTTTGTGTCTAGGTGTAAATCATTTTCACGCTGTTCAATATAGTAACCAGTCAAAGAATTTGCTCAGTATTTATTATAGTTAATTAATCAATCTAAAGAGGAGTTCCTTTTTGAAACTTTAGAACAGTGTTTAATTACGATTATGTAATTGTTTCAGAAATAACTTGTTTAGCGTTTTACAGCGACTGCAAAAAACAATCTTGACTTGCGAAATTTAGAGGATGAGTATAAAAACGTCGATTTAAACATGGGCATTTTCATACCAACGCATGTATTTGAAGTAACTACAACCATTCACACATGTGGTTTAGCAAATAAAATTGTAATACCGTCATCAATTAAAATGCTCTTAAATTACAATAAAATATTGAAAAATAACATGCTTACATCACATAAAGTAGGCACAATATCATTGAATTGAAACCGCAGGTCACTAACAATGCCGAAATGCTCATTTGTGAAAATGAAGACACTGCTTTTGGTTTATGGTTATCAAAAATTACTGTTGCGTGCACATACGTAATTGTGAGCACATATGTGTGTACGTGTGAAGACACTCACAGTCTGTGTTTCATCAGTAATAATGCGCGCTCGCGAGAGTGTGTTTTTATCAAAATTTCAGTGTGCTACTTGACTATATTCGCAGAATGCGAATCAATAACGTTGATCTTTGTTGGAAAACCACAGCATGTATACGGCTTTATGCAAATCACTTGTTACATAGTACAGTGCACCTATGATAACTGGTACAAATGGAAATTTACAGTCTGAATATAACAGATGTAGATTGTCCATTACATCTCCTTAGTGTTAGCTAGATTTAAAGGAATTACGTTTACCGAACAGCTAATCTGTAATACTGTAGATCATTTTAGTTTCATATTCCATGCAACATATCTAACCGATAGTTCTTACACAGGGTTGTGGTGTTTATTGTAATGTTCCAATAGTTTTCTTTATTTTCAAAAGTATGCTCCTGATTGCCTTTTGATATGACCTTTTGGATAATCCTTCCTGCATTCTAAGACAATCCCTTCTTCATCTATTGCAGATGGTAGCATCTGGAGGGAGAACATATTTGGTCAGCTGCTTATATCATAGGTCATACACATGCATACCAGTGGTGGATTCTAAGATAGCACAAACGCAGGAAAGTGATAATGTTTAGTATTACCTTCGTGTAGAAGAAAAACGACTCTAAAGAAATGTGAAATTTGAACGATCTACATAAGTTAATAAGAAGTTACCCACATTTTTTAGTTAAGTTCACATGGTCTTCGAATGATATATGTACTATTTAGGTGTCATTATGATCTTAGTAATTTTCTTCGTAATACTTGTATACTTGGTCCCTAAATTGTTTTTGTATGTAGACAAATTGCTCAAATGATAATTCGTTTCATTGGTCAGTTATTGTCTTTTTACTGGTATAATACATAAGAACTCTACTATATAGTAAATTATGAAATTTAGAAATTATAAATATAGTAAAAGTCATTTAAGTAGAATAAAAGTATACAAATTATTTCACATAATATTTCAGATTATCTTCATAGATTCGCAGGTAACTTGTCAGCAAATATGTCTACTTAGCTTTCCTGTGAGATAATGAATCATTCATTGGTTAAATATAATTACGTATTATAGCTGCTACAGAATTCAATGGCAACTAACAGAGAATTTGCCTTCCAAATGCTATAACCATTAGCGTTTCCTTGGGATAGATTGCTGTTTAGCTTATACTATGACATTAATAAACAACATCAATTATAGTGTGCATTATATATTAATGGTTTCAGTAAAATTTGCCTTTCACTTATAATAGCTTTTTGTTTAATTTTAAACAATGCACATAATTATTACTTATTTCAATAATATGTATTTATTGAATGCTTAGACGGAAGATTAAAGACAGCATTTCTCAAAAGTTTATTTCCCTAGAAAATTCTTCGTTTATATCACATAGATAATTCATTTCAAATTATCACGATAAAATATATTTGAAAACCAATGCCAATATTTACCATTGTACATTAAATTGATGGCCTTGGAAATATTGAATACCAGCTAATAAATTGACGTCAATCTTCATCGGTTTTATTTCATCTCTCTAGGGGATATTTTATTTCAAATACATCATTATGCTGCTATGTCGGTAATTGATAAAGTCAATTTTTAACGGGAAATGTTAGGGTAGCACATAACTGCTGAAAACGTAGGGACTCCCTCAATTGGTTAGCATATGTAAAGATGGTGAATTCTCTAGAAACCACGATGTATTATAAGTTTAATGCTGTTGGAATGGGAACAATCGTGTGATTTATGGCATCAAAATACTTTAACATGTGGCATCAAAATATTTTGACATGTTCTGCTTTTAATATTCACCCTAACCAATACCGTGAACTTGCTGATATATAATCTATTGTCATGTTGATATGATCAGATGGAATATTCTGATTTCCTTGTAAAGTACTGCACAGAGCAAATCACTGATGGGTTCCATTTTCTATATATTCATTCAGTTTCAAAAAGCCATTACATTAATTAATACATATTTGTTGAAAAAGACAACTGCCGCAACAGCTGAGTAAATGTATCATTTCACAACAAAATATAGATATTTCGTATAATCTGGATAACGAAGTGCAGATATGGCGATTCGATCTACATAGAGCAATAATAATATATTGTTTAATTGACAATGTAGTTTTCAAGTAAGCTTAAAAGGAAATAGATTAAAAAGGAAGGTTAAAATATTTGAAATTGAACAAATTATTGACCATTTCACAAATGACTAGAATATATATTTAATAATTTATACTATCGCAATAGTTACCACATTTTATATGTTGAAATCCTGCTTTATACACACTTTTACTTCTGTGATCGAAACTTGTTTCTGATTTCTTCTGTTCGTAACTCTTTTGCACAAAACGTTTACTGAAACAAACACACATGAACAGAAAGGAATCGTATCACGTAGTAATAGACATATGAGAAGGAAGACATTTCTAACGATTTATAAATATATTGAAAGGAAAAATAATGCTGTTCTAGAATCAGTCTTTAGAGCCTTCATATTTGAAACTTACTGGGAATCATGGACATGAGCATTACATTTGACGCTAAAGAAACGAGAGGGTAAGGATCAGTGTTAACCCTCCTGCGATACTTTGACTTTCATTCATTGAGAACATATATAAATAAGCAATGAAGGTTCCCTTTCAATGATTTCTGATGTTTATTTATTTATGCACCTATTTATTTGGAATCATTAATAATTTTGGGACTATAAAAATGATGCTCATTCAACTAACACACATTTCTTTCAGATATTTCTTATAACAAATTCAAGAAATCTTGATTGAATATCAAATGATAAGCTACTGCTCGTTCTCTTGTGAATAGAAGGATTAGTATAAGAAAATATGAATCACTGGAAGAAAGAATATAGAATAATTCTACAGCATATCACAGGAGCTCTTCTCGTTTCTGAAAAAATGTCCATAGTTTCATTGAAGGACAGCTGTAGAATATATAACAAAAGGAATTATCATTGTTAATATTACAAGGGTATTCCATTAGCAAAATCAAAATACCGTCAGACAAAATGCTTTTTAGATAATTCTTTCGTTTCTTTATATTCTCAGTCCAAATTCTGTTGAGGCCAACTTTACTTATCATGTTCGTTAAAATAGAGTACCAGTGAAGACCTGAGATTACTGTTATCGACTAACTCTGTCCCTTCAAAACTACTGGTCTTGTGTCGAAATCAAAACGCATTATCAGTATCCCTATAAAAGTTATGAATTGATAGAATTGTAAGAGAACCAGACAAAACGCCGTGCGGTATTTCTTTTGGCTCTGTGTTCTTGGGTCAATTTTCTGTTTCATTTTACTCTCGTTAAAATAAAGTAGTGGTGAAGTATTGACATTGAATATATCGATTAACCTCTGCCTTAAACCTACCTTCTTGCACCTAATTTAGATATAATTTAACAATTATCAATATAAGAGCGGAAGGTGAAAGAAGAATAGAAGTGTAACCAAACTTCCCACGTAAAAATAGTTATGACTTCCTAAGTTTCAATCAAAGCTTGCCGAAATAAAGGTGGCATACCATCCATTGTCGTTGAGTTGGAGAAGATAAAATACGTGCCAATTCATAATAGTTCTTTCCACCAAAATAGCTCAGCTTGTATAGTTAATACTAAAACCATTGGAATAACGGTCGATTGGCAGGATAACAAAATGCCGGACAAAAGAGTTTGCGATATCTAGTTTCGGTCATTTATATTCAAGGTTCAAATCTTGTTGATGTCAAGTTTGCTTTAAGCTTCCAGGATTCATGAAATATTGTATCAGTCAAGTATTGGGACAATGTCATCAAATAAAACCTCCCACAAGACTTGCTCGACTTGTGCCTTAATTCAAAACGATTACTATTAGAATTGTAAGTGTGGTGGATTGACAAAGAAGTGTGTTAGACAAAATGCCTTGTTATTTGCTTGCTTCTTCTTGAGTTCTGAGTTAAAATCCCTCTGAGGCAACGCTGGTATTCATCTCTTCGAGATTGACAGAGTATAATACTATTGAGGTATAATATCATTATTGTATAATTCTATTGTGTATATATATATATATATATATATATATATATATATATATATATAATTTCTGAGGGACAGTTTATATATTGAAGTGCATTTCTATAATTATGCCCAATTTTATTGGAAATAGTAGAGAATGTTCCCGGTTTCAATTCATGCATTCTAATTAACTGTATTGCCAAATATATTTATATTTCAGTCCTTTATGTTATTTTTAAAGATGACAGATTAGATTTTGGTTTTAGTCCCAATTTCTTATGGATCAATGAATCATGTAGTGCCTCACACGCTGTCTGACGCAGCTGGAGGACAAATATTGCTTGGCAATATTTCTGGTTCGAAGGCTTTTAGATGAGGGATATATTTTGTATGTTTGGAAATAGTTTCTATATTTCATGGCATATATTTAACCTGTGTAGTAGATATATAAGCATAGTAAATTTACCCATTTCTCTGCAGAACGAAAAAAAATGGACAGTCTCAAACCACTTCTACCGTTGCTAGGTTTTTATCAGATTTGTCTGTACCAATTTCACCAATCCCAGAGAAACAAGCAGCCAGTCTCATAAATAGATAAACAGACAGACAGACAGATAGATAGATAAACAGATAGATAGATAGATAGATAGATAGATAGATAGATAGATAGATAGATAGATAGATAGATAGAGTGGCTCAAAAGTTACCAGACCATTTTAAATGCTAATAAGTTTTTGATTATTTTTTCAATTTTTTGTTTCAGATTATTGACAAGTGATACTTGAAAAATAATCACAGAGAATTTAACAATAGAGGAACGAATACAGATACTCAAATTTTATCTATAAATATCAATGATCAATTACGCTAACCCAAAGAGCTTACATTCGTCATTTTCAGGTCAGGCAATCATCAACAAAACAAGTCATGCTCAACTTATTCCAGCAGTTTGAACGATTGGGGGACGTGATTGATTTGGGTATATTCAGGGAGGTATTGGAGCAATATTCAATGTATACAACGGAGCAACAAATAATGCACTCCAACATTAACCCGAAGGTGATCCCAGCAGTTCGGCATATGCCGAAGATCATTACAGAAGATTTAAAGAATACTGAATTTTTTCCCAGCTAGTGCAGGACGGAGGCCAGCTGATTATTGGGTATGATTAGTGTATGCTGCCCAGATCAAGAAACTCTAATTCAATTGGCTCTCACACTTATCTGAGTTGATAGGTTCAGACTTCTTCTTGTGAGAATGTCTGAAAGATAGAGTATTCTATAACAAACCTCGAATTATCCAGCAATTTAAAGCGTAGAATTGAAGGAATAAGTCCAGAAACATTACAAATGGTCGTAGAACACCCTTTAGAAAGAGTTGACCATTGTCAAGAATGAGATGATGAGCATTTGAAGGGCATAATTTTCAAACTTACTCAAAGATGTTTCCAAGAAGTGTATTTATTTTTTATGAAACAATAAATGTGAAAATGTGAATATTTAATAACCAAAGGTGTTATTATATGTTGAAGTGGTGTAGTGACTGTTGGGCTACCCTGTATATATATATATATATATATATATATATATATATATATATAGGCGCACGAGCGTGTCCGTTCATGTGTGTGTGTGTGTGCAAGCGCATGTGTGTGGGCGTGCACGTCCATGTATACATGCGTACGCTCGCATCAATACAGACATGCACGGAAAACCATATAAGCGCGTCCACGCACCCACATATACAACTATATGCTTGCACATACTGCCCCTTCCACATTCCCCTCCAAAAACCCGACCGATTTCCAGTCCACCACGCGGTCGAGTTCCTGTTCATCATGCGATATATTTCAACTAACTGTTGTCGCTGATATACTGATATACCAATATACCAACATCAAGCCACGACACCATGTGACCTTCGCCGACCAATCGCAGCTGACCTTTCGATAATAACAATCAACTTCCATCATTTAAATTCAAAATGGCTGAATACTAGCATTACGCTTGAAACTCGGAGTACCAACGAATTTGAATGACATTGTTTTGATCCACACATGTAACTTCCAGTAAATGTGTTGAGTGTCCTTCTTTCGTTTGTCCACTCACTCGTATGTGTATCTATCTATATATATTATATTATAAAATAAGAGGTAAATTATATCAAAAATCATCACAGAAGATATACGTCCAAAATAATATTGTATTAATAGATAGATGTATAAATATATAAAGTATGATTATTTAAAAAGTTTAAAATTTTAAAATATCTTACGATCGTTTCATGAATGTATTACCCTTCGAAATGAAATCTAAAATTGATAATCATTATTAGGTAATACATCGACTCGTCAGAGAGAAAAGGGTGAAATTCCGTGTAGTCAATTGAATGCTATTTAAAAATATACGAAAAAGATGTTGTTTCAAGAAGTTGTTTAAAAAGTTACTGGCATAGATGTGCATTGGTATAATCTTGTGCTAAAATTTGGAAGAAATAATACACATTCGTGGTAAAATCCACTGTGGTAATCCATAATGGCTGTGTGTAAATATAAATCCCGTAATTCTGTTCTCTTCAATGTGTGATCCATAAATGCATTTATGGATCGCACCACAAACACACACGCACCCACCACCACAAACACACACGTCCAACAATCTCCCCAATCATCCACACGCAAATCATCCATTAATATCACAGCAATAAACACCTCTTGCCTCAGCGGTCTGCTAAGTTGTTTTCAGTTAAAATATTAGACAGAGAACACCACTGGAAAATACGAACACTAAAAGAAGCAGCACATATGCTAGGACACAACAACCTCCTAATCAGACTGAGTGCAGATATGAACAGCATATGGGAACCGGTATTGTGACATTCGGATAGGTCTATTTCGATTTTGGGTGCGAAATACGCCCAGATCCACACTGCGTTTTTCATTCCGAAGCTGTTTAAATATAAGTTCCTGCTGATATTCATATTGTATTGATCTGCTTATCATGGACTATAGCCCTGTACGCATTGTTTTATGTATTACCGATCTAGAATGTTATATTCCCGAAATAACTGAGCAATTGAAATGTATCTGATGACGCCTCAGATTGTCTCATCGGTCGCAGCTCTATTTTAGTTAATTCTGCTCCATTTATCACTTTACTCTGATTCAAAACTGTTTTTGATTATATTCTTATGAGGTTGTCGCACCCTCCTCTTCTGCTTCTGCTTCTGGCTATTTCTCTGTTGTGCATAACGTTTATCGAATAATTTATCGCCTTACCCATCTATGTTCAATATTCGTTTAACTATTCTCTTCTTATCTTGTCCTAATCTTATGGTTTTCTACTTTATTCTTGTATTTTCTGTTGCTATTAGTTGTAGACTAAGTTGTCACTTGTTTGTATATTTTATAATTTCATTCAGTCTCGGATACATTATAAAAGCAGGAATCTATCTCAATGTTTGACGCGTAATTTATTTTATTAACCTCAGAATGTTGAAAATAATCGGTAAAAATAGATCATGAGTCATGTAATTCATTTTCAATGAAGAGGAGTAAATAAATATATATAACAATTCCTCCACGTCAACGTCTCAACCAAAAAAAAATCAAAGAAACAAATAAACATTGAAGAAATGTAGTTGGCCAACAATCGCAAATTTGATTCTAACTTTTTCTATCAATTGAATATAACCAAAAATATACAATGCATTCAGCCTTTTCTATCCAACCCATTGTTGGGAGCCCAGTTTGCACTCTATATTCCAACTAGGATCTCTAAATTAATATAAAATCTAACTTTTTAACTTACATCTTTCATATGTTCAGTGATTAATTTTAATGAAGCTGATGATGAAGTGAACAGTGATAATGGTAACAAAGGCGATGAAGGAGAGGAGGAGGACGACGGCGAGAGTGGATCTTGCATTTGATGACTGAGAATGACAGGAAGAAAAATGTGACACCTATACTGCTTTTGTTGTTGCATGAAATGTTTTAAAAAAACACATATCCTTTAAAAAGCCTTTACTTTCAAGGAAATATGTTCTAGTGTTTCCTGCAATTGTTCCCGTTAAATAAAAACCATTGATATAATAAATACACTTTGTTTATTTTTAATTCAAGACAATCTCAGGAAAATAAATTTCTTCTTTATAATTCATTCACTAACAATGAACAATGTGCTTTAAAGTGCGAAGTTTAGAAAACAAAACAAATGGGAAAAGAAACTTATACTCTGCATCATTTAATTGAAATATTCCACTTTTTCCTTGTCATTCTGCCATACGCATTCACATATCGCATTCAATAATGCATAAATGTATGCGAGTGCGTGTGTATGTATTTGTACATATATGCATATATATGTATATATATGTTTATATATATATATGTGTGTGTGTGTGTGTGTGTGTGTGTGTGTGTGTGTGTGT
>NC_068981.1:59747568-59748324 GCF_001194135.2 Octopus bimaculoides | reverse complement strand
ATATATATATATATATATAATATGCATACATATATGCATTTATGTAAATATGTGTGCGCATGTGAGTATATGTGTAGGAATGGATAGATGAATATATGTGCGTGCGTGCGTGTGTGCGTGCCCGTGTGTGTACGTAATTCTACGTTCAAATGGTTATCTGTTTTACAGGAACTAAAACAATGAAAACGGTGTAACTAAATTCAAATGACAATTAACTTTAAAAACAAATATTATTAATTTTGAATGAGGAAAAATTTCTATATTTAAAGAAATTATCATGATTTCCCAAAGGACATTACCGGAATAAAAGCGAAAAAAAAAAGAGGAAAATCAATTGAATCTACAGCTTTCATACTTACGGTGACTCGGCTCACCTGCATCTTACTCTTACACTCTTATGTTCTCACAATATAAATTTCCTTTTTTCTACTGCTGGTTCAATGTGGTACTATTTTGAAAGTACAGTACTTAGTTTAAGATTCTTCTGTGCGCGTGACCGAACTTTTAGGAATACAAGTTTACCATGTTATAATGTTACACAGAATTAATGAATTGTGAAAATGTGTTCACTACTCAACAGTATAATTAGTTGCGGGAAGAAACATCAGAGCATCAGTACAATGCGTGGCACTATTAGTTCAAGATATTCTAGACCTGAATTCAAATGCCATCAGGGTAAATGTTGCTCTTCTTATCACACACACACACACACACAATCATACACCTCCCCCACTGATATACATATATATATATATA
>NC_068981.1:59738782-59747205 GCF_001194135.2 Octopus bimaculoides | reverse complement strand
AAGGAATACAAAAAATGGGGCAAGAACGCAACAGGCGACAAAAAACATCCAGACAGATGATACAAAAAGGGACAAGTGAAAACAAGGACGGGTTATTCGCAGTTTTCTTTCCTCAGTCGAGTTCCAGATCATCTTTGCAGTTTCGGCTGGTTATATTCGACATCTTTGCAGTTTCAGCTGGTTATACTCGAGACTGTGCCATTCTGGCCAGCTCCAAGGAAAATCTAAGCTAAGAGCACTAGATTCCTTGGAAGAAAGCAGCTTATAACATAATTTTGTTGAAATGATTGACTATGAATGAAAATTCCCAGCATATATTCAATGATTCGCAAATGGATTACTCATAGTTGCTTTTGTGAATAATATATTTTACATATTATTCTAGTTTAAGAATATAACTAGTAAGATCTAATATAGATCTTGTTGTTTAGCACTAGATTAGACCTGATCGAGAGAAACTATGACAAATGTAGTTCCAGCACAGACAATCTTGTTAGATGTAATTTGAGGAAGATGTTGGCACTATGCGAATTTATAGAGTCTTCGTCATTATGTATTATGAGTGTAGTTTATTGATTTATCGATTTTATTCATTTACAGTCGGAGGAAGGACAAACTTAATCTACCTGAGATTCAATGTTAATTCTTCGAAGAACGAAATTCAGAATTTCAGATAATTAAATCATAAAAATTTAAATTACAAGTCTTATAATATTTAACATTATAATTGTCCATTTGGCTTTTGTAGACCTTAACAAAAGAGAAAGAAATGTAGGTGCAGTCTGTGAGAATTTTTATAAATTAGAGAATAAAAGTGTCTCGAAACGTAACGGATAATTTGCACTAGGGTTATCTTCATTGAAATTATCGATAGAGAATATTACTAGCAAATAGATGGTGGTTAACCGATTATCACTGGTTCATCAAAGTTTCAAAACCAAATGTGTTGAGTCTATACACTTCTACGTAGAAGTCAGTTCACTGCTCGAAACAACAAGGATTAGTCTTAGTTTTGTTACCAAAATGTAAGGTTTCGATGATTTTGGATTATGATATACGTACTCATATAAAAGCTTGGCTGATTGAATTCCATTACTACAATAACGTGGAGGTCTTGAAAGAATTGTAAATCTATTGATTAGAAACAATATATGAAATTTATTATAACAATGAAAAGTGGCATTAATTATGAATGTGCTTTTCCATCTATACTGAAAATTTAGTTTGCATTATACTAAAGAAAGATGGTAGACTTATTCTATTTATTAATTTTCATTGTATATTCAGTACATAATGGGAGCAGGAATTGTCTGTTGCAAACAATAAACCATTTAATTAATTATAGTGATAACTAGATAATCCTTGATAACCTTTAATGTAAGCCTATCATAAACTTTGCATCATGAACCCAAGTTTCCTCTTTAATGCCAGAAATAGTTTATCATGCAAGATCTTGAAATATTTAGTGAAGCATCACCTGCAATTGCTGTAACTGCCACTTCCAAACCTACTGGTAACTACACCGTTACCACCACCGTTACCACCACCGTTACCACCACCGTTACCACCACCAACAACAACAACTCCCAATTCTATCACAACCATCACTACCACTAGCATTACTGCTGCTGTTGCTGCTTTTGTTGCTGCTGCTACTACTACTACTACTACTACTACTACTACTACTACTACTACTACTACTACTACTACTACTACTACTACTACTACTACTACATTCCCATCACTGTACTGATACTATTTCTGATGCAACAAAATCTTCAATTATTTCAAAAGACATATATACACAGTTAGTATTAGTATCGTTACTAAATATCAAAGTGATATATTATGCCTTTTTAAAGGGTATAATTTCAAGTTACAGAGAACAGATGATATTAAGAAATATTTCACATCACTTTGGGAGAATGCTTAGCGGCATTTCATCTGTCTTTACATTCTGAAATCAAATTCTGCCGAGGTAGACTTTGCCTATCATCCTTTCGAAATCGATAAATTAAGTACCAGTAGAACACTGAGGTCGATGTAATCGATTTAATCCATCCCCAATAATTGCTGGTTTTGTGCCAACATTTGAAATTAATATTTCACATAACTAACTTTCAGCCAATATTATGAATGTATAGCACAGTTATTGTATCAAAGAGTTTTAACAGCGATTTTCACGTATATCTTGTAGTTAAATGTCCCGATGCAAAGTATACGTGTAACAACAGTTTTGGACGCCCTGCGAGGTAGCCAAATCGGCCGCTCCTTCCCCAATCGAATCTATCTTCGACGATAACAGATACAAGGGTATAAAGTGGCTGCCCTATCTGGTCTGCTCTCCGCACGTACCCGTCACTGCACACATAAGCCAGCACAGGTGCACACGTACATGCATACACACACACACATACACACATACACTCGTATACACACACATACACATATAGAAGTTTAAATTTTTATTCGTGTTATTGTTATATTTCGAGATAGTTCTTTTTCTTCCTTTTTTCTATTTACCAAATAAACATGCGTACAATATGATCGTTCTTCTCTTCAGCTTTAAGCTGAAACGAAGAACGAGTATATAGTGCGTGTGTTTCTTTGGGAAAAAGAAAGACCGTCCCGAAATATAACAATACCTGTTTCAACACAGGATTTCACATCAGGAATGTTGCAAACCAAATACATATTTTTATTCATGAGTTTTCATATTTCCTTAATAGTCGTCTGCTTTGTTAGGGTAAATAACGCTCCATTATCTTTTGTTTCGAGTCCTTCTGAGGGAATTTGTTGACTGAGAGAAAAGCATTATCGCAAGCATTCCTGTAGTGACCATCCAGTCTGATTTTTCAGGCATATTACATTTAGGATTAAACTTTTAATTCTGGCATCCTTTCCTGAAGATGATCTTGAGTTGTGATTTATGTTCTGCGTAATTATGCTGGCCAGGCTAAATGGAAAAATGATGCCATTACTCATAAAAATTTAATCACCGGAATTTAAATCGTTCATCTTTAACTCGAAGGTACTTTCAACAACCAGTAAATATCTTTAGTTTATTCATATCATTTTGCTGTTAATGAAGCTTTCTTTCAATTACTCTAGATTTTGTGGGGTTTTCATTCACACACACACGCACGCACACACACGCACACACACACACATGTATGTATTTATGTATGCATTAGCTGAGGCAGGAAAACTTTTCCGATTTCATATATGGCTTAAGAGTGCAAAGGAATGGAGACGAATCGACTACTTGTCGTTTTCATGAACTTGCCGAACTAGACTGAAACTTTGTTTAGTGTATTGGTTTTTAATTTCAAAAAAGATTTTGTTTTTCATTTTGAAAGACTGACTTTTCATATTATAATTATTGACTTGTGTGCTAAGTAATTTGAACATATGTCAAATTTAATTATTCAGATACATCGTGAATCCTCGCTTCTTTTGTAACCTTCAATAACCTGAGGCACTCATTATTTTATTGGGAAGAGATATAGGTGTAATAAATACCCTGTGGTTTTGTCCGTTCACGTCGGTGCAATCCTGTGTAATTACCCAGATATCACACAGCACAATTTCCAGGTGGGTATCCTTTGCTGATAAAGTGTTTTGTCATTCAATTTAAGGAAGACACAGAGAAAAAGAAATGTTTTGTTATTTAATTTGAGAAAGAAAGGCAATTGCACTTCATCCTTCAGAAGAGATCTAGACGTAGTTGATGATAACCTAGATCAGTAAACTGGGATAGGTTTCCAGTGGATCACGATTAAGGAAAGGAAACGTGGCAGAAAATATTTTGTAAGTTATGTTAGTAAGGTATGATGGGAATTACAAGTGCATTAGGTAGTTTAGGATAGTGTGGGGTGATAGTTCAGGTGTGATAATTCAGGATATCAGAAGTTGTAGCATTTACAGCTGATGTGCTACTGGTTAGGGGCTGTAGGGCTAGTCAATCATTGGCATTAACTTCTAGTAGTGCTTGGTTGTCTCATTATGTTTGTTAGCATATATTTTACTGTGACTGGAGGCGCTTGTAACTATGTTATGTACAGTTTTCAATATTTCCCGGAGAAAGTAAACTACCCAACACAATATGACAGTCTTCTTGCAACTACTGATGCTATTAGACATAGACGTATGTATCTTTAAGGACATTGCTGCAGAGTTAAGCTAAAACTCGTTAGAACAGTCATATGTGCACGGTTATTGATAAACCCGAGTCGGTCTTCCGACAAGTGCGTTCATCGACAAACTCTGAACATAGGCAGATTGTTTTGCTGACGTTCCGAACGCCAAGCGATATCATGATGGTTGGCACAATCGACTCAAGCATATCGCTCCTATCAGCCTTTCTTAGCGTGAGGTATGAATTAGATGTTTGCTTCCCTTCAATATAGATACATACTTGTACTTGTCTGTGGCATTTGTGAGCGATTTATTCGCTGCTTCTCTTTTCCTTTTATTTATTATTTTTTTTTTTTGGCTAAGTAGACAGTACATGTTACAGACTGAAAACATTATACTGAGTTCGCAGTATAAATATGGTTTATGTAAAGGATATAATTTACTTTGTGGTGTGATGTAATAAACATTTGGGTTTATGAATGTCGGATTGCCCTCTGTTGTTTTGAATATACTGCCAGAAGTTGCTTTATAGACTGGATTAACTGCTTTATTTATATGTTAATGAGTGCCGTTATACACATCATATGCTACATATGCTAATATAGATTGCTGTTGTGACCACAATCACAAGTTGCTGTGAAGCCGCATTGATTTGGGGCCTCACAAAGCCATAGGTTATTTCTATATGTATGTACGGCGCTTATGATTTGTAGTACTGCTCTTTTGAGTTAGTTCAATATGAAAGCTGTGTAATTGAGTTAGCGGTAAGCAATGAAGAGACAAATAACGACTAGCAAAACTGTTGAAACGATTTCACTTTCCTTACAAGACTATTTTATTTTCAACGAAAATATTGGGCTTTTTTACCTAGTACGTGAGATGTGCAGGTTCTGCAAGAAGACAAAATATTCGCTAAAATACACGTTGTCTCGTTCTGGATCTTTTCAAGCGGTTTATACTTGGTGATACACTGAAGTACTGCGGCAGCTGGAAGAGGTTACTGCAAGATGGTACAAACGAAAGAGTAAAAGAGAATCTACAGAAAAGGCATTAAATTTGTGTAGGAAGAGTAAAAGGAAAGAGGTGGAGAGTTTGTTCTGTCTTTGTATTTATGGGATGTTATCAGTGGCAACTGACTGGAAGATGTTAGAGAATTACTAAGTGAAGCAGATGATGCTATATATGGTAAACGTGAGCTTGAGCTTCAATTATTTCTTTTGTTAAGGGTAGCATTCCATGTATCCACTAGGACTATGGCTGCATGATGATCACGAAAGGCGGGAAAATGCGCAAAGCTGGTGGAAAAGGATAGAGATGTGGAGGGTGGGGATCTGTTTGGATGTTCGAATGTCTTTGTCTATATAATTTTATGTGTTGCTAATGATGTTTAACCCAGATCTACCTTAATGATGCAGAACGAGAATCAAAGGCGTTTCAGTTATGACTAACTTGTTATTTTATTTCTCTGGCATTGCTTATTTAGGATTATATTACTTAATGTTTCTTCTTTAAGGAAATAAATTGAAATTTGACATTAGTTTGAAAGATTTGTTTGCTACTCAAATCAAACTGAATACATGGAGATTTTTCCTTCGCTCTATTAATATATTTTGATATATATATTTTTATTAGCGTTTCAGTATGTTTTTAGTTTGCATGTAGGAACATGTAAAAGGAATTATTTGCAAAAGCGTGTTGAGTTCAAACGTCTACGTGTGCAAATTATTGGATTATCAACTTCTGGGATTTTCGCTCAAATTGATTGCATGGCCGTTTTAAATTTCTGAATAGTTATTGAACTAATTCCCGGTGTATGCAACATGCGATCTAGGTTTGCTACATTGAAGAAATTATATTTCTTTTTGTAGTTGTTTATTTCTCAGCATCAGCACATGAATTTCAGTTGACTTCTTGCTTCCAGGATTTCTCGTTATTTGGTAGATACATGTACCTTACCATCTTGAACTTAATACTAAGTTTGTTTGAATATACTAGTTTACTACGAAATAAGTATGTTATGCATAAGTTTTTGGTAAAATGTTAATGCCTTTATTAGTGAATATCGAATAATATATAACTAAGTATAATATAATTCTGCAACGGTTACTTATGAAAAGAACTGAGATACAAAGTTACATGAAAATCTAAACAATAGGATTTGCGAATTAGTGTATTGTTAAGAATTACTGGTCTTATATGATCTGCTTAAATTAAGGAATTAATATAGTTGCGAAGTAATATTCTCTTGTCGACGATAATCCATTACTTGCTCTTTCCACTTTTAAAAGCTCCATCTAACCATCTGATGAATTTCACCGTTGTTCCTGCTTCACAGAGTGATAAATGTTTATGCGTATTACAAATTAAACAGGTGAAATAAATTTCATACTTTGTATTCTATTAGTGAGTTTCTTAAGTACATATATTGCATTTTGTAAATAATGTTGTAATGAATATTAATAGCATTCCTACATTGTTTCCAACCTATCTAAATATCTGTTGGACAAACATTAGGTATATTCTTCTTGAATTTAGATGTTATTGCAAGTACTTGCTTTTACCAATAATATAAGGAAGGCTGTTTGTACATCGATAAATGTACAGTACAACAAAATGAGAGACGAGGTAAAATAAAACATGTGTTAGATAGACATAGATCTACATTTAAACCGTAATCCACAGAATTTATCCAAGTTTCATTACATCAGTAACAGAATAATCAAAGTAACCTATATTAAATTTTTAATTTAGTGCCCAACGAACATCTACGTCAGTGATTCACAAATTGGTCTCTACCGCTCATGGTGGCAGCAATGAAGAGGTAGTGATCTTTCTATCTTATAGTTAAGTTTAATTACAGACGCTTCCTTTGTTACATAAAACTAAAAGTTTTGTATGGTAACAACCATCCAACTGTTATAAATGGGCGTTTGATAAAAAAAAAATCCATTTTTGTAACACTGAGCTAGACAAGCATAATTCAGTCTACTTCAAAGAAAAGCTAATATAAGGAAAATTAATACTTTTGACATAAGGTAATATTAAATTGATTGCATATTGCATAAAGAGTAAAGTTTTTAATAGGATAAATGTCCTGAATTACATCTCTGCTATTGGGAATTATACTAATTCATCACAAAGACAGTAATATTGATCGTATCATTATGAACTAACTTACAGGCAGTTATTTAGGTAAATCAAGTGCAGCTCTGTGTTTATTTTTTTCTGATAAAACTCGTAAGTTCTGAACGTGTATAACGTGTACTGGAAGATTTTATTGGTTTGAACTCATTAAGAGGTGCATTTACTTTCTGATCTGCACTAAATCTTTGATTAAAAATATATTTCTATAGAGTAGCTTTGGTCTCTTAATTCTGCACTGCTCCCTAGTGGGTAGGGAAGGATTTCGTGGAATCAATTGCACTCCTACCTAAGCTTTAATTCTAAATACAACTGATAGATAGATAGATAGATAGATAGATAGATAGATAGATAGATAGATAGATAGATAGATAGATAGATAGATATTAGTGTGTATGAGTATGTCTGCACATATGCTTGTGTGTGCTTATATGCGTATGCATTTTAACACGAATTCAAGTAAAATAACAATTACCTATTTATTTATATTTTATTACCATAATATAAATTGAAATTCTTTTTGTTATGCTAGCGTTTACTTGACGGAATATTATTTATACTCATACTAATAGTCATTGAACCAACTTTAACTTCACCTACTAAGACACATTTAATATTGAATTACGTACATGTTATTTCATTGAAGAGCTTTGATTATTAGAAAAGTAGGGCCTAAGAAGAATAAATTTCGACGTTCGTAAGATACCCTGACGGTTTAATTATGCAGTGTGATACAAATCTACAGGATTTATATCAAGAAATTTATATAGTGTTATCTAGAAGTGACATGAAAGAAATCTAATTTCTTGTAGAGTATTAATATATGTGCTTCTCTTCTATTATCTTTTCTCACACGCACACTCTCTCTCTCTCTCTCACCTTCTCTCGATGTATATATTGATATGTATACTTATATATACACACATATATATATAGATACATATACATCTCTCTCTTTTTCTCTTTTCCACTTTCTTTCTCTCTCTCTTTCTTTCTCTCTCTCTCTCTCTCTCTCTCTCTCTCTATATATATATATATATATACATATATATATATATATATAAAATATACAAGAATAAGGGCAGGGAATCGTCAATTAATAATAGAATTAACAATTAACAATTTTGCCAAGTAGTTCAGTATGA
>NC_068981.1:59735126-59738501 GCF_001194135.2 Octopus bimaculoides | reverse complement strand
ATATATATATATATATATATATATATATACATAAGAGAAAGAAGCATGGAAAATGTGGGCGAAAAGGTGAACGAAATAATTGGGTCATTTTATTATAGAGAAATAAGGATGGATGCAGTTCTTCAAGTCAAGAATGGGGATTCCAAGCGAGAAGGGTTACATTAAAAAGAAGCAAAATCTACATACAAACACACCATTGTGTTTGAATGTAGATTTTGCTTCTGTCTCAATCATTTCTTTCACTTTCCTTTTCTTCCCGCATTTTTAATGTCTCTTCTTCAGTGACTATTGAGAATGTTTGGAGTCAGCGTCAAGAATTTCCAAACTCCCTACTCTTATGTATTGCACTACACATGCACATCTATTGATTCCTTCCATCAGAGAATCTTCTACTCAATGGAACGGCTCTTGACTCACTTCAGTAAAATTGTACAAGGAATTTTAAACACGCACACACGCATATACGTATGTATGAGTGTGTGTGTGTGTGTGTGTGTGTGTGTGTGTGTGTGTGTGTGTGTGTGTGTGTGTGTGTGTGTGTGTGTATGTGTATTGACCAATGGCTACTGTGAATCAGCTTCTGTGTACAATAAAACCAACAATTTAGTGGTAGTTGGGCTCTATAGGCCACCTCAAACTCCTCTACTACACTTCAAGGAATGCCTTAACAGTATTTAGTGTTTCATCTGTCAGTGTCATGCCGACAACATATTCATGATGGGGACATCAACTTTCCCAGTGTTGACTGGTCCACAAACAGCTTGAAACCAGGTCTTTCCACCTCATCCCCTGAAGAAGAAGCAATTGAATTCCTTTTTGATTTCATGGATGAGTTTTTCTTCACCCAACTTGTTGCTGAACCAACAAGGTGTCACAAAAATACCATGGACCTTGTGTTCAGTAACCACACTGACACTGTTTACAATACTGCAGTGGAAAAGACACTACTACACTCTGACCATGACATGGTTCTCTGTGAGCTGAGATTCCACCATCCAAAGGTCAAACCCAATGACATCTCTTCAGCCCATCGATTTGACACTATGGATCTTTATAACGTAGACTGGGATGCGATCAATCATGATCTTTTACAAGTTGATTGGGCCTTCACGCACGCACACACCCCTACCAACATAAACACGGCATGGCAGACATTTGTAGAAACTGTAACAAAAATATACTCAAAATATACCCCATTAAGATCAGTAAACAAACCTAAACGCAAAATCCTTAGAAATACAAGAGCAATTATCAGAAAAATTAAAAGAATTAACAAAAAATCAACCAACTCAAATACTGCCAGCAGCAACTCACCAATTCGACTAAAATTGCATCACTCGAATCGAATAAACAACCTCCAAGAAAGCACGACGACCATCATTAACAAAGAGCAACTGTGGAGAATTGGGCCATTGAGAAAATGAAACTCAATCCCAAGGTGTTCTTTTCATTTGCAAAAAAACAAAAATAATTAAAAAAATAAACATAGAGTCGCTCTTTCCACTTTCGGTCTTCTGGTAGATGAGAACAATATTCTACATGATGATGCAAAATCCAAGCGCGAGATATTGTAGAAACAATACTGCTCTGTTTTCAGAAACGGTAATGCAGTTTATCTGGCTAGTGTCAGTGATGTAAACCCTCAGCTAACTATATCTGACATAACTTTTGCTGCTCCAGATATCCTAACAGAAATAAATAACTTCAAGGACAACTCGGCAGTTGCCCCCCGATAGGTTCCCGGCCACTGTCCTGAGGTGTGCCGACATCAAATTGCACCCCCTCTAGCTGAGCTCAGCTGGAATTCACTGGACGCAGGCTACATTCCTGATCATTTTCTTTCCCAGTCTGTCTTTCAATTTTCAAAACATATAAACAAATCTCTTGCAGCGAACTACCGTTCGATTTCACTCACCTCTCATATCATTAAAGTATTTGAGAGGGTGGTGGGTTTGCGAATAACCCACTTCCTCGAAGACAACAATCCGCTGAACCCCAACTAGCATGGTTTCCGTTATGGCAGGGACTGGCTGTCGCAGCTTCGGCATCATTTTGATGACATTTTAAAAGCTTTGGGAGAAGGTTCCAACACTGATGTCATATACCTTGATTTCAGCAAGGCATTTGATAGAGTGGACCACAAAATCCTGCTGAAGAAATTGTCCAACATTGGATTCCGTGGAAAGCTGCAGCAGAGGATAAAGTGTTTCGTAACGAACAGAACCCAACATGTGTTTGAGGGAATCCCTTCAAGTTCAGCCAAAGACAGTAGTGATGTCTCACAAGGTACTGTGTTGGACCCACTGTTCTTCATTATCTACATGAATGACATAGTAGACGTCATCAAACATTGTACATTGAAAATCTTTGCAGAAGGTTCCAAGCTCCAGAAGGCCATAAACATCATGGATGATCGAACATGCCTTCAATTGGATCTGTTTGTTGTTGTCCAATGGGCGGAAAAGAAAAATAGGCTTCAAAATGAAGATAAGTTTAATTCAATCCACTTTGGAAACGTGGATACTCTGAAACTACTATATGCCCTTCCCTCGGGAGACTCCCTAGTCTCATGCATCAACATCAGCGACCTTGGAGTGATTGTTGACAACAATCTAAGCTGAAGTTCCCATGTAAACAGCAAGGTTGACTTGGCCCGCAATATATGTTCCTGGATTCTGGTCTAGAGATGCTGAGATCATCATCCTTCTCTACTCTAATTTTGCCCCTCACTTTGAATAGTGTTGCCCATTGTGGTCTCCCCACACGAAGCAAAGCATTATCAAAGTGGAAGTACTCCAGAGGTCAATAACAAGAACGATAGACGGCATGACAGGCATTGAAAATTGGGGTCGATTGAAAAACTCAGTCTCTACTCTCTCCAACGCTGCCGTAAGCACTACATCATTTGTGTGATGTGGAATATATTCCATCAATATTGTACAAATAATGTTGGCATCAATGTTAAAATCTACCTAAGAATTGGCCCCCGTGCTATCCGCCCACTACAAAAATCGAACTCAAGACACATAACAACATTACGACACAACTACTTTATCTCAACCGGTCTAGCTCTCTTTAATATTATACCAAAATACATCAAAATGGAAACAGATCCCATTAAATTTTAAAATTCTCTGGATAAATTTCTCCAAAGAATCCCGGACCAACCTCCTACACACAGATATACCTCCAACAATAATAACTCTTTGCTAGAGTGGGCCATGGTGTTTCATAAATGACTGAGGTGTGAATCACGATCTAAAAGACTTCACTAAGTGTGGTGCTATAAAGTTAGACATGACCTGGGCCAATACTGGTTATCTAAGCTATATATATATATATATATATATATATATATATATAAAAGATAAGAGT
>NC_068981.1:59733675-59734617 GCF_001194135.2 Octopus bimaculoides | reverse complement strand
ATATATGTCTAAAGAGAGAAAACAAATATAACAGCACATTGCAGGGTTTGAGAAAAATCTGACAAATTGTTTTGGTTTGGAAACTATCTAATATTTATCAGATTTTCTTTCCTTCATTATCACAAATTAAAAATTCGTTAGTACATTACCCGTAAAAAGAATAGAATAAAATTAAAACATGAAAGAAATTTTGGATTGCAAATTATATTTTAAAATTTCGCTAAAAAATTCAAACCTGAAATATTAATTCTTTAATGTATTATAAAAAGTAAAACATCCAATGAATCAAGACATAACATTATGAAAATTGTTTATTTTGAATTATATTATTCACAGACTGGAGATTAGAAGAAAATAATAAATGTTTTTAAATGAAGTAGTAATGTATAAACAAATGCATATCTGTCAAGTGAGTTGGCAGATGGAAGCTTAAGTTTGCATATTTGATGAATGCCAAATTAGGATTCCCTTTGGTTACTTAGAAACCATGATGGAATTTATCCTGTTTAGAATATACAACTGACAAAGTAAATATTAACGCCATTAAAGATACTGCTTACAATATTCAACACTGAGCACGAACAGACATGCATAGATACGTACATACATAAGCACATACAGACAAATATATGTACGGGTGCCTGTGTATATGTATATATGCATGCATACATGTGTGAAGATATATATATATATATATATATATATATATATTTATTTATGGGTTTCTGTCTTTATGCTGTGTTCTCTTCACGTTCCTTGCATGGCTCTTCTTCTCCACCTGATATAGTCCAATCAAGAGTTTTGATGGCACATCTGGTGTATAAGAGAATTTGACATCGCTGCCCTAAACTGTGTCTCATTCCGAGCCATTGGTTCGTGTGATATCGTGGAGAGGAAAGCGTCGAGTTTTGTCTTGAAGACCTCTATATCCATGTCTTGCAG
>NC_068981.1:59731644-59733088 GCF_001194135.2 Octopus bimaculoides | reverse complement strand
ACTACACATGTTGATGCCCAGGTCTTTTACTGTTTGTGGTTCTGGGATTGCAGTACCTCCAGGTCCTGTGTATGCCAGTTGGGAGGCACTTGTGGCCTTGTAGCGCAGTACTTGAATTTTTTTGCATTGAACTGCATATTATTTTGCTCTGCCCACTTGTATATTGCATTTAGGTCATTCTGCAGCCTTATAATATCATCAGGATTCTTTATTGCCTGAGATAGTTTTGTATCATCAGCGTAGCTAGTGACAGTGGCACTCCGAGTGACCGTGGGCATGTCAAGAAGGGCCACTATGAACAGTAATGGACCCAGGACAGTTCTTTGCGGAACACCGCTCAATATTTGCGTTTCCCTAGATAGTTCTCCATTGGTTGCAACTGTCTGACTTCTACTATTCAGGAAGTCAAGCAGCTATTCTCCTAATTTACTATCTATGCCAAGGTTTCGCAGCTTGTGACATATCAAGCCATGATCAACTTTGTCAAAGGCTTTTGCAAAGTCGAGATATATCACATCAACATTTGAATGGTCAAGTAGTTGCTTCAGGACCCAGTCATAATGCTGCAAGAACTGCGTGAGGCAACTTCTACCTGGACGGAAACCATGCTGGGTCTCATTCAGCAAGTCATTTTCTTCTAGGAACGCAGTCAATCTCCTTCTGACAATTCGTTCCATGATTTTGCTAATATGTGAAGTCAGAGAGATGGGCCTGTAGTTCCCAGCCTCTGCTCTGCTTCCACCTTTATGGATAGGACATATGGTGCCTTCCTTCAGCTTTTTGGGAAGTTTACCACTTGCAAGGAAACTCTGGAAGAGTATCCGGAGTGGTCCCGCTAATTCTTGTCTACACAACTTTAAGAGGACAGCAAGGAAACCATCGGGGCCAGTTTCCGAATTTGAGCTCATTTCGTTTATGGCAGTTATTACATCTTTCTCTTCAATGTCAATGTAAGTAATGGATGCAGTCTTTTTCTGCTGAGTGATATTGTCAAAGAAATCAGCTGGGTTCTTTATCTGCATGTGACTCAGAGAAGTGAAGACACTCTTGAATTGCGCACTGAGCACTTCATTTATCCATGTTTGGTCAGCAGTCAGTGAGCCATTAGGCAGAAATAGTGGTCCTATTTTATACTGTGCCGTAGCAGTCTCTTTTGCAAATCTATAGAAAGCCTTGGGGTTTGTTTTTATGCTTTCTACTGCTCTCTTCTCTGCTCTCTCTCCTTTTCGTGGGAGAGTTTGATCTTGCTTTCTATTTCTAACAGTTTTAGTTTCAATTTAGCCCTTTTCCTATCCTCCAGTTCTCTATTTAACTGGTTTGAGACTTTTGTTCTGTGTCTCATAAGGATTTTCCTGTCTCTAGGAATTCTATTGGCATGTTTGCTGGTCTTTCTTTTTGGCACGTATTTGGCACACATGTCTTGCATGGTTGACATAAAATGACT
>NC_068981.1:59720768-59731634 GCF_001194135.2 Octopus bimaculoides | reverse complement strand
GTATGTACATATTTAAAATATATACATTCAAATATACTTCTAGATATATCAATATGTATTTATAACTGTATGCATATATGTGTAGGTATAAGGCGGCGAGCTGGCAAAATCGTTAACATGCCGCGCAAAAATGCTTTGCGACATTTCATCCGTCTTTACGTTCTGAGTTCAAATTCTGTCGGAGTCGACTTTGCCTTTTATCCTTTCGGGGTCGATAATTTAAGTAACAGTGAAACACTGAGGCCGATGTGATCGACCTTCCCGCTCCTAACAAATTTCAGGACTTGTGCCTTTGATAGAAAGGATGTATGTGTGCGTATGAATTTATATACACGTTTATATGTAAACAAGCAATATGCAAAGCAGATACAAAGTCGCATCTATCTGCAGATATAGACGCTACAGAGACATGCACACCAAAAATAAGTTATATTTTGTGGCGAAGAATGAAATTATTCATCGTAAACGCACCATCTACATTTGAAAAGAATGTCACACCCATGATATTATTGTCACAACCACACCTCTGTCAGTTGCACAAGCTTTGTTTACATAAAACAATTCACCATTTCCCCCACTTAACGTCTCAGTTAACGATGGTAAATGTAATTGAAATCTTGTATGACAAAAACGAATCAGTTATAATGAAATTAAATCAAAACTGCATTGCATGTCTGATGGACGATTACAACTATTCTAAAATCAAATATTATCTTCTAAAAGATAATATAATTTTAAGTTCTTTGTTTCCCCCTTGTAAACATAAGGACACAGGAAATGTGTCAAGGCCGACCGGGAGCGGTGCAGCTTCCTAGATCTAACCAACAGTAGTATTATTCCCTTCAGGGGACTGTCACATTAAGTTGACAGCATACAACTACTTCATTGTATCACTACTGCATAAATCTCTCTGAGAGATTTAGAAATGCATTTTTTCTATAATATAATATGTGTAATGTCTCGCCATCATCAAAATACCATTACAAGGTTTGCAGTCACTGGGGCAGCTCGAGTTACCATTGCAATTCCAGATTTTTGTCAATAGTAAACTATATCGAACATGAAACAGTTGTTCTGTAGGAACAGATCAGTGAGCACATAGAAAGATGTGCTAGGAACTTTAAACCGAACTTCCTAATTTTCACTGTTTAACAATGTTCACAGAACACCTCAGTACAGCAAAGATTACGTAAAGATGCAAATTTCATTAATAAATATCATCCACAAATCAGCATGAACACAACTTAATACAGGACACTACTAACCTTACCAATACCAATAATCCCACTAATCTCCATATATCCCATACACCATGAATATTCCAGTATTTATATCTACCTTAATGGCATCACTTCCAGAACTGCTTACATCCCTTGCATGTAGACCATTGCATGTAGACCCTTGCATGTAGACCCAACACCGTTTGGAAATCGGTGTTCATTCAAAGACAGTGATCAGCTCTTGCGATACCGGTATGATTTTAAATCTCTAAAATGATTCATAATAATGATTTTTATACTTCATAATTCCACCTCAAATCATCTAATTGTATCTTTGATTTTCTTAAAGCAATCTTTATTTTCTATATTTAATGAGCATCTTCTTTGTTTTCTTTTTACTTTTCCCCTATTTATACCACGTGTAGTCTTTTACTTTGAAACCTATTTATATTACACACACACACACACACATATATATATATATACATGAATATACATACATATATACATATATATATATATACACATACATAAATATACATACACAAATATATATATGTATATACATTTATATATATACATATGTATATAGGTATACAAAGTACATATATAGATGCGTTAATCTATATGATATATAAAAATTTCTGAGATGAATGCATCTATGTATGTTCTTTGTGTTCCATGGAGAATTTTGTTAATATGGATTGAATGAATATATCCATTGACCTTTTAATTTGTTTTCTCTTCTTAATTTTATATTCTTGAAGCTCTATCAGAGCGCTAATCGGTTGATAAAGTCGGTATCTATATCACTTATTTCTTCATTGTTTTACATATGTATACATACATATACATACATATACGTATATATATACACATATGTACATACATATATATATATACATACATATATACATATTTATATACAAATATATACATGCATGCATACATGCATACATACATACATACGTACATACATATACAAACATGTACATAAATACATACTGAAAGTAATAGAAATGAAACTAATATGTATATAGATACATAATGAAAGTAATTTAAATTGAAACCATATACTATGGAAAGTATTAATAGAGATGTAATTGTTTCAGTTTTGACACAATACGGAAACAGTGTAAGAGATAAAGAATTTCTCTGAGCTCAAATTAGGCAAGAAGTTGAAAATGTTTGGGGTCCATGACGCTGCATGGATCCTTAGTAAGGCACATGTAAAACTTGAATGAAAACCGTTGCATAGTTCTCGAGTTTTAGTGATGCACTCATACAGACAGATACACACACACATTCTCAGCTTTATATATACATAGATATATATATATATATATTCGTAGAGAGAGAGAGAGAGAGAGAGAGAGAGAGAGAGAGAGAGAGAGAGAGAGAGAGAGAGAGAGAGAGAGAGAGAGAGAGAGAGAGAGAGAGAGAGAGAGAAAGAGAGAGAGAGAGAAAGAGAGAGAGAGAGAGAGAGAGAAAAAAAGAGAGAGAGAGAGAAAGAGAGAGAGATAGAGAGAAAAATAGAGAGAGAGAAAGAGAGAGAGAGAAAGAGAGAGAGAGAAAGAGAGAGAGAGAGAGAAAGAGAGAGATACGCATAAATACACGTGAGTGGTTTTGTGTGTATGTTTGCGTGTGTATGCGTGTGCGCGTGAGTGTATGTGAGAGTGTGCGTATGTGTATGTGCATGTGTGTGTATGTGTGTGTATGTGCACGTTGTGCCTCGAGTCGACTGATACTTTAGGAATGAATTTGGAGAGTCAAAACTATAGTCACAGATAAAATAATCTTAAACGGGAAAACCAACACCGTCCTTTCAAACACAGTATTCTGAAATTTCAGAATTTATTGCAATAATTCGCAATTGATATCCTACTGTAATTGTCATGCATTTATGATCGCTCTGTAATGTGAACAGCGTTTGTACTTGTATACACCTGATCTTGAAAATTTAAGTCAACTGAACTACTTCAATCTATTCAAGTTGAATGTCCATTTAAATTCAAGTTTAGTATCGGTTGCTATTTTCGTAATAAATATCAATATTTTAATCTTTGGAGACAATATGGCATAAAGTAGGCGATTTTTCTTTTGCGAAAATATTCTTGAAACGCACTTCATAACCGAACATATTTTGTGAGCACGAGACTATAGTTTCATCAAAAGTTAGATATGATTATATTTTATACATGATTACATTATATACAATGTAATCATGATATAACGCCTTTAAAGAGCTGCATCGTACTTTCTATCGAATATTTTCATGCTGACGCGTTGATAAAAACATCATTAATACGAATTCTTTCTTTCATGTAACTCAGTTGTATTGCTGGGTCAAATAGCTTATATGCATTAAGTATTTCATTATAAAACGTCGCAGATAATCATGCAAAGATACACAGGCACACAATCAAATGTGAGTCATAAATTAGATAGAGAGAAAGGATGATGTTAATCGTATATATTAAATGTTTCATGTAGCGATCTAACGTATAAATGTTAATAAACTATCAATATTAATATGCTTTAACATTAATATACTTAAATAATACTAAATGACCAGACCAAAACTGAAACTGAAACAACGTTATTTAATACAAATTACTTGCGACAGCCAATATCTGTTCACTGAAATACATCATTTATGTTTCGGAAAATGTTACTTGCATTAATCCTACATATTCTGACCATACTAGTAATTATTTCGATAAGATATCATCAGTATTTATCTAACTTGAATACGACAATCTAGTTTCCAATTATATGACAGATCTACTAAGGATAATTTATCATTAGGGATTCGACGATTACGATATGAGTGTGATAGGCTTCCTTCAAAAGGAAATTGCAAGAGGTATATTGGTATTAGATATGAGTACTGTATGCTAATGAAACTCACCTTCGTTATTCAGTATTTTGGGGCGGTGAACTAGTAGAATCATCTAAGAGTCGAAACAAAGGCTTTTCAGCGGTTCACATTCTCCGTTCAATTCTCACCGAAGTCAACTTGTCGATAAAATATACAACCTGTTACGTAGTGATGTCCCTCATATTGACTAGCCATCTTGCCCCAAAATTTCTGGTCTTGTGTCTAAATTCGAAACCATTATTCAGCATTTAACTTGCAAAGTGAGAACTTATTTGTTGCACATATAGTTACAGCCAGTTGAAATGATCGTATATGCATGCATGTATGTATGTATGTATGAATGTATGTATGCTTCTTCCATTTTTAATTCTTATAATGTTCCACAAATGAAGGAGCCGGTTTCTAACAAAGATACCAGGCGCCATCATTGGGAAGTAGTTAACACAGACAAATTCACATTTGTAACTTGAGAAAAGGCTTGCATATTTTTATTGTTCCACTCACAGTTTGCACTTGTAATGTATGAATTAGCCGGTCGATTTCTATTTCTGAACATCCCAGTTTATCCAGATTCTCCTTTAAGCATTTACTAACAAAACCTAGTGCTCCAATTATTATTGGTATGAATATGAATTCATACTCTGGATATAGAAGCTGAACGCTTTGCAGCAGTTGTCCATATATATCCTCTTTTACTTTGGTTTTCAAAGAGATATCTATATCTGCATGGCAGCTGACTTCTATTAATGGTACGTATGCATATATGTATACATATATACATACATACATATATATATGTATATATGTAAATGTATCTCTTTCTCTCTCTCTCTCTCACTCTCTCTCTCTCTCTCTCTCTCTCTGTATATATATATATATATACATGTATGTATACTAGACTACCCATGACCCCGTTGGATCACCAATAGTCCATGGTACCCGAAAAAACGTGTATCTCTGGAATCCATGATCCGATTTGTGAAACTTCTGGTATTCCGTGTGTGTTCACATTTCAGCGGTACCTTAATTAGAAAGCAGTTTTCCTATTACACGCCGTTTTGACTATTTATAAAGGTACCCGGAGAACTCACGTTTCTCGGTAACCCGAGGTCCGATTTACGCAAAACGTGTGTTATTCCGTTTGTATTTACATGAGCATCCGATTCATGACTTCTGCTTTTGTCTCTTTCCTTCTGTTTCGCCAGACGCTCAGTTCTTCAGGTGTCCGAATCCTGATCTCTCCTATTCTGTCTATTTTCCTCTGTTTCTCCATATGCTCAGCCCTTGCTTTATCAGTCGCATCGACCATTCTATTCGCTTGCTTGTCCCTATCTTGGATAAATATTTCGTGAAGTTCGTACTTGGTGTGTAATATTTTTTCCACAGGTCTTTTCGAGTGCATTCAATGTATCTCACCTCGAAATCCACCACAACCCACTTTCTTCCAGAAAAGAAAGCGTGAGGGGTTGTGGGGACCTCAACGTTTCCCGGGAAACTCTGAGTTTTCCCCCAACGGAGTTTTGTTTCGTGGAGTTTTTTTTTTCTTTTCCAGGTTTTTCGCATGCTATCAACGAAAGTGACATTTATATCACACGTAAATGGCTCCGTTGGGTCATTGACGGTTCAGGTTATAAAACATTAAAGCTGAATTAGATATTGCGTTGAAATGAAGGAAATTATTCACACTTGTCATAGGTTTTCCTTTTTCTTCCATGTTCTGGCGTCAGAAGGAATATTTTCACATTTTGATGTTTTTACCTTTTGTTCGCAGCTGACGGAGAACGTACCTGAGGCTAAACTAGTAGAAACATTCAACTGCCACTTTGATGTGGCGACTGGTTTTACATTTTAATATACGTTACTACCTTATCTCTTCATGAGATTTTATAACTAGCTATTTTGTTTATATATATCATATATGCACACATACAGATGGATGGATGGATGGCTGGTTGGATGGATGTCAGAAGCGAAGTATCCTTACTTAACAAATGCATATCTTTACGATATAATAAGCATTAGCTGAAATGTGAAAGGTTAACCATGTAAGTACTGCGATATTGTAACAAATTGAACTCTCCAGTGTTGAACAAGTATTTATTTCATCGACCCTGAAAGTAGAGAACAAAGTCGACCCCAGTAGGATTTGAACTCTCGCTAAGCAGTTTACCCGGAGTGCTAACGATCCTTCCACATCGCCGTCTTATTCATAAATATATATTGCAACAATTTTTTCCTGAAGCAACATTTCTAAAGCAACATATTTTTTTTCAGAAGTACCAGGATGTACAAGGCATGCTACCCGGTCTCATGGTGTATGAGCAACCGATGTTTCCTTGAATGGGACATGATTATTTGCAGGGTTTTAAACCAGCAAATTTTGGGGCGATTACAACGACCCCAGGATTTAACTGGTCCTTTACATCTGTCGATCCCGGAGGGAGGAAAATAAAATTGATTTCGGAAGGATTTCAACTGGGAACTTAAAAAGCCGCGAGAATAATCTATATGAGCGGATATTTGTACTTTTATACTAGCGTTAACAGGTAGAAGACAAATGAAATGTTTCGCTATTTTTCGGCCTAATCTTTTAAATTTACATCATAAACATAAGTTTAAACTCACCGATTTATTTTCTAGGAAAGCTATTACGAGCAAGCTGTTAAAGAGTGAGTATGTAGCATAAATACCAAGTTTTGTATCTTGATTCAGCCACATAAAGTCTTAACGTAAAGCTCAAGCAGAATCAGTGCGACACAGTTTCTGGGAAGGCTATATCTTAGAAATTTACGTACAATTCATCTGACGGGCTTATATTGAGTCCCCCTCCGTCCAATTTCAATTAGATGTTCTGGGTTGACCCAAGGCTAAGAAAATGACTTTTGTTCGGGACATCAGTTGAAGCTTGTTGTTGCAATGTTGCAAGGGGAACTACTTACCTATTCAGCCATATTACCCTAAATAAGAATAAAATAATATCAACACTTTTAACTTCCAGTTTCCTTTTATACTTAACCATTTAGCATTTAAACCGGCCATATCCGGCCCAAATATGTCTCCTGTTTTAATTTCAAACTGGCCAGCTCTAGCCTCTCAAGCATACCCTACTATGTCATCCTAAAAATAGGCAATAACATCATAAAAATCTTAAAGCTAAGAGACCACCAGATTACTTCAAGACAATACGGATACATGAGCTTTACATTTCGCAGAGTAATTTGAAAACTAAACTGTTAAAGTGATATGTGTTCTGACAAGTCTTAAAGTGAAACAAAAGCGAAACAGTGGAAAACACAGTTCAGTTACTGTTCTTGTATGTATGTACACACAATCACGCACACGTATATGATTTATATATACATATATGTATATATACATACGTACATAAAAACAACGCACATATTTACGTACGTACATACAGACATATATAACATACATGAACATATGCACGCATAATGTTTATTGATGGAAACAATCTCCTTTGGCTTTTTCATAATAGAATAAAAGAATGTAAAGCCGAACAAAAGTTAAATTCCGTTGATAACATGGCATGATCTATATTTGTTAAAACAGGTGTATAACTTCATCTATATTCTTAAATTTAATATATAACAGAATCTTGAACCAAACTGAAACAACTTATGAAGACCTACAGATATTTTTGCTACGTGATATCATACTCGAATATCAATTTGCCATAATTTTTCCAGTTATCTTATATCTATATATGTTATATGAACACATTAAGTTCATACATATTATATCAACTATATCATTTCCAATGTAAGTATCATAGGCGCGCTCGTTCAAGAGTAATAATTTATATCTATCTAGATTATTTCATATATTTGATGGCTCAGATCCAAACAGCAAGTTATATACTTTCTAAATGTTCTTTAGAAACAAATTCATATTTACATCACTTCAATCATTTATGAAAGCCAACATGTTTACTACTTATAGCATATTTATGGCTCTAGACAGGCACTAGTATGCCAACATCAAATATTTTAAGCACGGAAATTCATCGAAATATTAACTCAGCTACTTGAGTATGACGGAAAATGCTTCAATATTACATGAAAAGAAAATGGATTATTGTGAACTTTATTAAATGGATTATTGTGAACTTCCAAATTGTATTTCAATGTTGGTTTCAAATTTCGGCACAAGGCTAGCATATTTAGAGAAGAGGCTAAGTCGATTACAACGACCCCATTGCGGAACTTGGACTTGCTTTTCGGCCCCGCAATGAGAAAAGGTGAAACGACCATCGGCGGACTTTGAACTCTTGACGTAAAAACGGATGAAATGTCGCTAAGCATATCACTTTTGCTTTTCTGTAGTCTCTTGAATTCTTGTGTCTAGAAATTGGCACAGAAACCTCTTTCGTTACATATTTGTTTTACTTCTGCTAAATAACACAATGAGGGATTATTTGGGTGAGTTCTGCTTTATCAATGCGGATCTTGGTAAAATAACAATAGCAACACCGGTGTTAATTAGTTTTTATGTCAGTCTTAGTCATAATAAATTTTTAAAAACCTATACGGTAAAATATGGTCTTTACGTTATCTTTTGTTGTGGCTTAGTGTAGGAATAAAGGCTAGCTGCTATGATACGTATGCAATGCCTTCGGCTCCGATGTGTTGGTACACTAGAAATCAATGCACAGGATATTATGTTAGACTTCACATTTGGTCCAAGTGGTTGCAACAAGATGAATTCTTCGGCAACTTTCGCTCGGCGGTAGCATTGGTTTTAAAAATTTGTTGTAACAATAAAAGTCAAGGAAATGTAATACGATTTGCAACGTTTCCCACATTATTATCTAATAAACCATAATTTATACTGAAAAGAAAACAGAATGAACAAAAGTGGCGGTAACTTATCTTCTCATCCATATACGCGAAGTGTTTCAATGCATTTAGTGATATTAATTGCTATAAACTTAAAAAAAAAAAAAACAATGGAAATTGTGTATTTAGTATCTCTGTATATTTCCATTCTAATCCTTTTTCGTGTAATTTATTTCGTTACGCATTCACCATACGTCCTAAATAACAACCTAAAATACCAACTGTATATTATAAATATAAGTACTTATGAGTATATACCCTGAAGAAACTACACCGGTTGCAGTTGGAACAGTTACTTATATATGCGATAGAAACATGTGTAGACATATTTGAAGCTTTAATTGAAGCTATAATGTAATTAAAAATGTTATAATGATAATAATCATCATAATCATTATTATTATTATTATTATTATCATTATTATTATTATTATTATTATTATTATTATTATTATTATTATTATCATTATTATTATTATTGATCAAGGCGGTGAGCTGACAGAATCGTTAGTACGCTGGTCGAAGAGCTTAGCGAAATTTGGTCTCTCTTCAAGTTCTCCCTTCAAGTATATATATATTTGAAATTTTCGGAAGTGACGACAACTGGCTCGAAAAGCAATCAATAAACAGAAAAATTCAAATTATAACAAAGAAAAAAAATCACACAACATCACCGGCATTCATAATCTGCAGAATGCCCGGATTCGAAAAAAGTATCTCATACATTATGGGGTAAAAAAAGAAACGAATGCATGCAGCACTGTCACATTGGAGTACATGAAAACGTAAATCGCTCAGAACGTTGAAGCACACACACATACACACACACACACACACACACACACATATATTTGTGTGACGCTATGTATGTGTTTGTATCTCTCTCTCTCTCTCTCTCTCTCTCTCTCTTTCTCTCTCTCTCTCTCTCCCTATATATGCATAGATATGTACGTAGATACATTACATGCATAAAGCATAAATACTATGTATAATTATATATCAGACATTAGGGACGAAGGCAGTATTATTGTCGAATGTCAGCTTTTGTATATTATTTAATATGTGTGTGTTATAAGAGCACCTTAATACTACGGAATTGTTACTTTCGAAGTTATCTCTACAGATATTCTATAGAAATTATAGCCAGAACTGATGTTTTCATAGTATATTATGGTTGCATAACGAAATACAGCGTACCTACAAAACATTAATAACTACAGAATTAGTCCTGAGAAAGTCACTGGTTATAGACGTCTTTTGCATATAAGCAAAGAGCTATAGACAATAGGCGAGGAAAATAATATTTTCATTTTATATGACAAAAATACGAAACTAAAAATATCTGTAGGTTAGGTATCGGTTACAACTTGTTCAATAACATTGCGTTTCAATCCACGTAGCCTATGAATACTTATTTACAATAAATAATTCATGACTTATAAATTATGCCTGGCTAAATAGTGATGCCTGATATCTCTTCCGATGCTTACGAAACTAAGTTATCCTATAAGATAGCATGTACGATAACAAAGTCTGAAGAAGTCTGAATAATCGTCTGAAGAAGTGCTGTCCATCTCTATTTCAACCATGCGTAATTTATAGAAGTCTTGATGTGTAATGTTCATTCTAGCGTGATGCAACTGAAAAATAAAGATCAAGATTTCGTTGTACAGGTAACTTCACTTTTGTCTTTACTTGTGAATTATGTGTGTGTGTGAGTGTAGTATATATGAATATATGTGTAGGAGAATGTTCTCTATGTGGCTCGTGTGTTCTCGTCTACGTTTGTTTGCAATGTCCTGTACCCAGATATGCACCTATACATACAGGTGGATGTCGGTATGCACATACCTGTACGTATATATGCATATACTCATTTACTATTTGTTTATATATATATATATAT
>NC_068981.1:59719872-59720643 GCF_001194135.2 Octopus bimaculoides | reverse complement strand
AGATTCAAGGCTTGAATATGGTACTTATGCGAAGGCACCCGAATATCACATCCCAAAAGGATGGGTGATTAAAATCAAATAATAAGCAACACGGATTTCAAAAGTGATTGCAGTACGCACGTTTCATGCTACTTCAATTTATTATTATTATTATTATTATTATTATTATTATTATTATTATTATTATTATTATTATTATTATTATTATTATTATCATTATTATTATTATTGATCAAGGCGGTGAGCTGACAGAATCGTTAGTACGCTGGTCGAAGAGCTTAGCGAAATTTGGTCTCTCTTCAAAGTCTCCCTTCAAGTATATATATATTTGAAATTTTCGGAGGTGACGACAACTGGCTCGAAAAGCAATCAATAAACAGAAAAATATATATGTATATTTAACATTAAGGATAAGAATTCACAGGGTATCAAACCTGTTTAGAAATAGGAGTCAATATCCCAAAATCAACCAAAATCACAGAATTAAGACAGAGACATATGCTCTCTACTTGCAAATAGAGAGCGTATGTCTCATCTTTATACATAATAAGTTTTTCAAATCTACCGCGCAAAATTACACTTAATCGTGGTTTGGACTTTTACTCTTCCTCTTAGTATATATGTGAAGGCGCATGGCTCAGTGGTTAGAGCGCGAGCTTACGATCGTGAGGTTGCGAGTTCGATTCCCTGACCAGGCTGCGTGTTGTGTTCTTGAGCAAGGCACTTTATTTCACGTTGCTTCAGTTCACTAAGCTGTAGAAATGAGTTGCG
>NC_068981.1:59719171-59719862 GCF_001194135.2 Octopus bimaculoides | reverse complement strand
CGGTATACAGCACTTACTCGGTATTGCCTGTATCATTCGGGTCTGGTTGACTTCATTACCCTTCATAAACTTTAACCTAACAGACAGCTCATGCAAACAAAATTACAAACAACATTTTTTAGCCCCAGGCCAGAGACACCAGGACACAGGCTGGAATCTAGTAATCAGAAAAAACCGAAGATAGTCAATCTCTCAACCAAACCTCTCTCAAGCATAAAAATAGACATCCTCTCAAAAGGGCTAAAATTCACCCCAACTCCACGCAGAGCCAACCAAAATGAAGTGAAGGACAGTATAACAGAAGCATTTACCAATCACAGAAGCATTTACCAATCACAACACTGAAGATGACTCGCTAGTCAAAAACAAAAGTGAGCACATCCCACACAAAGGTAGAAATAAAAATCTAGATGAATTCTGCAACCACATCGAGAACTTCCCTTACCACACCATGCATAAACAGAGAGTAAACTCAAACTTTAACACTACACAATGGAAGGAACTAATAGAACTCCAAAATGATGAAGATATTACGATTAAGGAAGCAGATAAAGGAAGTGCAGTAGTAATAATAGACACATTATACTATAAAAACCTAATAATCTCCATGCTGGATGACAACCAGCACTATGAAAAAGTCACAAACTACACCCCACAAAAAATAATGAAAACCCTGTCCTCACTAATTAAA
>NC_068981.1:59712790-59716414 GCF_001194135.2 Octopus bimaculoides | reverse complement strand
TATATATATACATATATATATATATATATGTATAGTGAGGATTTACAAAAAGCAAAAGACGAAGACGGAAGTGTAAACAACAAACAGAACACAGAAATAAGCGGAGACAAAAAAATAGAAAAGGTTTAGTGGCTAGCGATCCAGCATGGCGAACGCCGGACAGAGGGTGTCACACAGGAGAGCTAGGAAGAAGGGGAGATAATAAAGTAGTCGTGATCCCAAAACGAAGGTGCGCGTGCGTGTGTATGTAAGAGCGTGTTTGCGCGTGTAGTAGGGGCTGGTGACCTTCACGTGTGCGTGTGTGCGTGTGTAGGCGTGTGGATTATGGTGTAGGTGCTGGGAAGTGGTCAGTGCTAGTGTGTGATGGGTGGTGTGATGTTGTGTGGTGTGGTAAGATGGTGTATGATATGTTGGTTTAGTGTAGTGGTGTTGGGGTGTGGAGGAGGCGAGAGGTGGTGACACAAGGCTGGGGTCTAAGGGATGAGGTGGGGTGGAGTTTATAGGGATAATGGGGTTAGAATGTGTAGGGGTGGGGTAACAAGGGAGGTGTGACGATAAAGGAAGATGGTGGAAGAGAGAAAGTGAGTAGGAATGAAGAGAGGAAGTAGGTATCAGGACAAGAGAGGAAGTAGGTGACAGAGCAAGAGAGGACAGGCGGGTGGGAGGAAGAGGTGTGAGAAGAAAAGAGAAGGAGGTAAGATGAAGAGGGGAGGAGAGTTGAGCCCACGTAACGCAAAGGAGCGAAGAACGAAGATTAATCCTTGTTCACAGCGGATGGTCTCTGTGCAAGGACAATCCGAACACGGACAGGTGTTGTAAAGAGTGACCAGTAGAGCGGGGAACGCGCGAGACCGTGGTGTCGTTGCCGAGTCTGATTTCTCGGGGGTGTTCCGCGAACCGGTCAGTCAAACGGCGTCCCGTTTGACCGATGTATAGAAAGGACAGAGATAGCAGGAGATGCAGTAGCTGACGTTACTAGAAATGCAGGCGAAGGAGTCAGTGATGGAAAATAAATTATGGGGGTACAAGAAATAATTGAGATTCAGTTGGATTAGATACTTAAGTTGATGCACCAAGTCAGTGCGGTATTATCTGTACAACTCAAAGTAAAGTGAATAGAATCAAAATAAAAAAAGGCTAAAAAAGACTAATAAATTCAAAATGAATCACAATCCTTTGCAAGTTATGACCCTAACAAACTTCATACAGATGTTAGGAGTGTAGTATATTTTTATCTAGATTAGTAGCAGCATGGACTCCTTCCCTCTTCAAACAAAACTGTCCGATGAAAGAGAACGTGGAACTCTGAGTAACAGATTTTGTGATATTTTTGCTGCTTTTTTAATAAAGCATATTACTCTAACTGCGGTATTCGAGTACTATTTTTCCACCATGTTTCGCATTTTGTGCTTACTCTTGTGCAACCCGCTCCTTCTTTAGAAAGTTTGAGCGACTCTCCACGAGTGAGAAGAAACAGCTGAAAGAAATGAATCTTTATCCATTGGATTTTTCGCTAAAAAATACACCCATCCCGTCAGAGAAGCAATAACTCAGAAGTCTTATTGAAAAAAATGGAGGATTTTATCAGAAGAATGAGATAGAAAGCCTTCTTCTTTAACACAAAGCAACAATCTAACGAAAACAAATATGACCATAAATCTTCTAAAAATCCACCACCTATTTCGGAATTAGAAACCTTTGAAAAAACCTTTTCGAGCTTATTAGAATTCAACAACCCACTCCAGGGAGACATGAGGGAAAAAATTAGAGGCATAAAGAACTCGGATAAAATCTTCATAAACGCCTACAAAGCAAAATACTTATACGCAGTTGACAAAGATGTTTATAAACCTGTACTTTCGAACAGTATTACAGACACCTACAAAAAAGATAACACAAATTTATATAAAAAGCTGAAATTGGAAGCAAGAATTACTAACGATCTAAAGGCAAATTTATAGTGGTCACTAAAGTGGCAGAGAGTATAAGTTGGTATCAGCATTGCTAGATATAAGAGTCAAAACGACTTGTTAGTCATAAAAGTACTATTTTAGTAAGCTGACAAGGGAGCTAAAGCTCCCACGGTCGCATATATAGTCATATCACGTGACCTCGAATTTTGAAGCAGGGCATCTTAATTCAAGTCAGTGATTCTCACTGCGCCTAGGATTGAGCTCAACTCACCACGTCAACTTAAAAGAAAAACCCTCTCTCACTTTACTGACGTCTACAATTTTGCCTTTAGGTTGTTAAATTTCTAATAAGCCACCCATATTATTTATAGGTTTCACTTCTATCTTTTTTTAAATCATCGCATGTTTTCAACGGATTTTCTTACAAGTGAGTTGAGCCTCACTCTAGGGGCAGTAAGCGCCACTGACGAGAATGAAGATGCTCTGCATCAAAATTCGAAATCACGTGAAATGGCTATATCTGCGACCGTAGTGAGCTTTGTCTTCCTTGTCAGCTTACTATAATAGTTCTCTTGCAGCTAATGAGTTGTTTTGACTCTTATTTCTAGCAACGCTAGTAATACTTTGTACTCTCTTTCACATTGCAAGGGAATAATCGATATATGCAAGGGGTAAATTTAAGTTCGATATGCTCACTGAGTTGATACAGCCTTAAAATAATCGAGCACAATGAAAACAAGAATATATCAGACATGCAAACGTCCTGAGATTGTTACAGAACTGTAACTATTAAATATATGCTTTAAATAAAATTTAAATCATATATCAACTAAACGTAGCAAACTGAAGTTACTAAATATATAATCAAGGAAATAAGTGACCAAATATATAAAAACAATTGATACGAAAAAATATTACTTTCCATAAGGAGTCATAACATCTATATGCATCTACGTCTTGGGTTTTACTCCCAGTTTGATGGAAAATGGAAGGAACAGTAATAGAAGACGTGTACAAAGGAAAACTACTTAACTACTCCTATGGTCGATAATAACTTGTATGCCTGTGTCTATGTGACATATTGTGTCCTTAGGATTTTTGCTTTTGCCATTTCTGTTTCATACGTCGCATAGCTCTGCATGTATTTCTGTCATCAATATCTGTCTATATTCATGGATTACTTTCTTTGCATGATCCATTAATGACCATTAATGACATCGTGAAAATAGGGTTTTGATTTATGATCACATTCGTGGTTATATAGACATGCTATTTCCCTATAAGTGGATTCCGATATTAACATAGGCCTGGAATATAAGCTAAGAGGTATATTAAACACGGTTGTACGATGATGGTGGTGATGATAATGATGATGATGATGATGATGATGATGATGATGATGATGATGATGATGATGATGATGATGACGATGATGATGATGATGACGATGATGATTACTAGATTTTTGTTGATTTCTTATGCCCTACATTGGTAAGAAACGGGTTGTTAATAAGTTGTGAATATCGGTGTACGCAATAATTTCAGTAAAATGTTTCCCGGCAAATGAATGGACACTTAATGATCGTCTTCACTAAGATATCTCATTATATTTATAAGTATACAGATAAATATTAGACATACCATTCCTGTAACGAATGGAAGTAATTTTATACCTGCGATATTGAATTTAATACCCATATATATATATATA
>NC_068981.1:59709834-59712731 GCF_001194135.2 Octopus bimaculoides | reverse complement strand
ATATATTCAATTTTATATCTATTCGCTTTTAGAAAAAAGTGAATTTGACTATGCAGCCAAAGTTATTTTTAAAAAAATTTGTAAGACAAAAGTTTCCGATTTCTTTGCTCATTTTGATAAATATCTTCATTAGCAGGAGGAGGTTACTATAAATTCAGAAATATAAAATATACATTATCGTGAAAGCAATTTGGTTGAATATAAAAATATATTTTCATTGTTCTTTATTGTTCTCGTATTATTAAACATCGATCTAATTTTCCTTGCTCGTTCTAATGATATTTTAAATGGATGCACAGTAATCAATAATTCTATAATATGCATCTTGTTTCAAAATATTGTTCAGAGATTCTATTCTAGAACACATTTATAGTTGAAATATTTTCTTTTACACTGAAAGACTTTTAATATAACAATCAAGCTTACACTAGATTATTTTATTTTCTATCAACATTTTATATAATAACTTACTGTAGATCTTATTCTGATTTCATAAATATTTTGTTATATTCTTCTTACCAATATCTTTAAATATGAATTCAGACATAATATATAAACCTTATACTTTTTGCGGATCCAAACTACAACATGAATTATGGCGGATGGTTAGAAACAAACACGTATAGTTATAAGATAGCCTTAAGACTACAATCTTCAACCGCCACGAACAACATATATATAATTTATACAAGTGCAGAAGCCGAAATAATAGTATTAACTTGTCCTAATAGATATTTATCTCTTGCTAGACTGATAATTTTCAAATCCTCATTACTGTTAATATTTTTATATATAGGGAATAAATTTTATTCTAGAGTAAATGATTTTCCTTTTCTGTTAAGAACATTGATTTATTATCAATATTGACTTTATAACCATCCGTTCCTACTCGTATTAATTGACAAGTAGCCACCATTATTCTGTAGCTTTGTTTTCATAGGCTTAGAGTTTTTATTAACGCGGTAGTTTAACAATACCCTTTGGACTATTGACATAGCATTAGATATAACATTAGATATAACATTGATATAACATTAGATTTTTTTAATATGGTACATCAATTAAATTCTTTCTATTGATTCACTTAAATTTTTTTGTAATTTTAGATACTTAGGAATTTAGTAGACAAAGATTGTAGGGTATGCAATTGTCTACTATGTAGGCAATCATTTTAAAAATCCCTGTTTTATTTATTGTCGCCAATCCATGTTTACATTATTGGTATTGAAGTCCTTTCAATAACAAGCGCCACCTGTTATTCATCCCCAATTTTTTCCCATCCATGAAACGTGATCTTTTTATCTGTTCAACAGAAATGTGTTTACAAAATCTATATTTATTAATTAAAGACAGACAATTCGTATGCTCTTAAAAGAATCGGAGAGAATGCTTTGCGGCATTGCTCCCCGTTCACTGCGCACAAGGAAGTAAAATTTGTCCTCCTTTCGATGTTGATTAATAAACTCCCGGCGGGTTCAAGACTGGAATCAGTTTTTATTCTCTCTGGATTTTACATATAACTTAAAGGTTCAGCTATGTCACACTGTGACATGCTAATTAGAGCAAAGAAAAGTTTCCATGTGAGAGAGATACTCAGCCTCTTACACATTGCGTTTACGAGGAGTAATTGTGTTTGTTAAAGAACAATTGAATCCTCAGTATTCAACAGCCATGCAGATGTGGTACTGTGTATCGGGAATTCGGAATCCCCACCCACCCAGGGGCAGACCGTAAATTGAGAGTCTCACAGTAACTTTTTGAATTGTTTGATTGAGGGTATTCGGCGAAAATAACTGGATCTGTGGAGCACGGAGAATCGGATTCTTCACAGAGCTCTCCATTCGTGAGTTACTCGCCAAATTAACGCATAATATCGATTCGGCACCGGCCCTGTTCTCCAGATTTAGCACCTGCAGACTTCAATCTCTTCTCCAAGATGAGGATGCAGCTGAAAGATCATCGTTTTAGCACCGTTGTCGAGATCCAGTGCGAATCGCAGAAGGTCCTAATCTCGCTTACGATAACGACCACCACACCGGATTACAAAGGTAGAATCCAAATATTTTGAATTAACCGATATTAATGAGTATATTGTTCTTTTGTTTGAAGATACGTTTCGACTCCCGCCTATTTGATTCTAATTGGCGTAATTTATTTCTTGGATGCAGAACATGCAATGTTATTTACAATAAAGTTATAAACTTGTAAACGATAGGATTTCGATTCTTGTTAGATGATTTGTAGAACATGTTCAACTATATGAATTGAAATGATATTGATCGTGAGTATGTGTCTTTCTCTCGTTCACTGAATTCTTCTTTACTAGTTTCTTTATCTTCCTGTCTCTCTATATTTATCTCTAACTAACACTTTCTTCTTGATAACCCTTTTTAATTCATGCCCTGCATTTGTTTTCTACACTTTTTCTATCATGTCAATTATCTACTACAACGAATACAAGTAAGCATCCCAATTATTGGCAAGTAATGAATACATCTAACCATTATCTATCTTTTGAGAAGCATCCAAAAAATGCTCTGCATTGTTATTCAAAATGTCGGCTATAATTATTGCCTCTGAAACTGGTGAAAGTTTCTGTTTCTCATTCTATAGAACGCGTTCAAAATCAATTCCTTATAGGTTGTGTGTTGTACATAGACACATCCATACATCCGCAAACAATGATACACAAAAAGTCATATTTAAGTGTACAAACGATTTCAAGCAAACCCCTGGTGTTTATATACCACTGCCAGCCAGACTTTGTACGTGATGTCTAGCATGTATATGTATATATATATATATATGTGTGTGTGCGTGTGTGTGTGTGTGTGTGTGTGTGTGTGTATCTGTCTGTGTGTGTGTGTAAGCATAGCCATATATATGTATATATATGT
>NC_068981.1:59708979-59709479 GCF_001194135.2 Octopus bimaculoides | reverse complement strand
ATATATATATATATACGTATATATATATTTGTATGTATGATGTATATATTCGTTTTTATAGTTACGTTTGTTTGTATGTGTTTGTGTCTGCGATCGTTGCGTGTGTGTGCGGTTGATTTTAATTCTTATATAGTTTTACTGACGTATTTGTAAATTATCAGTATACAATGATGCAAGCGAAACTTAGCAGACAATGACACCGTAGCATTTGTTATCCATTGACGATATCTCAAATTAGAAATGTTTGGAAAGCTCAGAGCTCTTGGCTTAATGCAACGTCTGTTCTGTTCCATAGCTGGGTAAACATCTCACTATTGAAAATGGAAACAAGCGAAATGTATGAATAAATATACAGGGTATATATCTGATACCAGAATTAGAAGGAGCATATAAATATCATGAATATACATTAGTTTTGTTTAAAAAGAAGTAATCATATGAATCTGATTCTAACAACTGTTTGATATTAAACTTCAGTTTCGACGGTTTTACTATATATA
>NC_068981.1:59690077-59708821 GCF_001194135.2 Octopus bimaculoides | reverse complement strand
ATATATATATATATATATATATATATATATATATATATATAACAACAAATCATGATATATATTCTCCGATCTGAAGCGAAAACCTTTAAATACGAACAAAATGACTGACTGAAAAATGATGAGTTAACCCTAACCAGAATTGCCCCCACAAATCAACGCTTAAATGGCTCCTTGCGCATCCGATTGAACCCAACCGCTCACCCATCAATTTCAGCCAAATTTAATTAATATATACTTAAGCTGTCTAATATCACACATCATATTTGTAAACAAATCAGAAATGCTTTGTAAGTTACGGAGAGAAAGCAACTATGGAAGACTCATTGTCGCTTCAAATCGGAGGATACATATTATTATGATATATTATTATACAGCTATTATTATACTATGAGTCTTCCATAGTTGCTTTCTCTCCGTAAGTTACAAAGCCTCTCCGGTTTGTATACAAATACTGTATGTAGTATTAGACAATTTAAGTATATGGCTGAATTTGATGGATGAGCGTTTGGCCCAATCGGATGCACAAGGTACCATCTAAACGTTGATTTGTGGGTTCGATTCTGGCTAGGGTCAGCTCATCATTTAAAAATTGTCACTTCATATCGAGGAATATATATTATTATGATATATTATTATACAGTTATGTATGTATATACAGGGTTATTTAAAAATAATGATCCGATTTCATTACGAATATTTTAATAAGGAAAGGCAATACGTCACTAGAACTGTTACGAGAATTCCTAGGTTAAAAACACCATTTGTTAGGAATAGATTAGATATACATAAATCAATACATGTAGATAGAAGGAAGTGTGGACACGATCGAAAAGGCATACATATTCTGATATGGATACTTACATAGATATATAAGCACATACATATATATATATATATACACACACACATTCAAATAGATAGATAGGGAGAGAGAGAAAGAGAGAGAGAGAGAGAGAGAGAGAGACAGACAGACAGACAGACAGACAGAGATACGATGCTCTGGATAACGACATAGCTGAAAGTTAGCTCTAATATCAGAAATGTTAGATGTGGGCAATAGGATATTAGCTCTTTTGGACAGAGACGTTGATTTCGTTTGGAATGAGACTCACTGGGGTGTGCTTGCAAATGTTAAGGTAGGTCCTTTGGTGAGTGATAGATTAATGAGTTCTGAGGAACGATGTAAGATATGAAGAGGGTAATGTACACTTCTATGTCGGTATTATGGTTATGAGTTACCACACGGTTAAATAAAACGCCAAATAGTTTCCATTATCAATGACATTCAAGAGTGTCATTCCAAAAAGTACTAGTATTCTACAAACTTTTACCATACATCTTTATAGTTACAGTCCCTAACAGTTTTTAAGCTACATTCTATGCGGTTGAGAGTTGATCATTTAAAGTTAGTGTATTTATAAACGTGCATACTACCTGATCTTTATTTAGTAATGATTGAATATTTCAAATGTCATTAACCATCAACTTGTTTATGGTTGTGTGGGTACACAAATTTCACTAAAATCCACAGTAGGCATTCCAGTTAATTCATTTTTAATTATGCATGATATCCATTCCCAGTCATGTAATATGATAGGTCCCCATTTTATAATATTATTGTAGGTTTATAAAGTTCCTCTAGTTTTGACAAGGAATTACATAGATTTTTAAACAAACGTTTAATCTCTGACAACCAAATTTAACCAAACTTCACATTTGATCAAATTCAGAACATCCTTGTCCAATAGAGACCATGCCGGGAACTATTTGCTACATCTTTTTAGTCAATCTTCGAACCGATGAATAAATCTATGATCAGTGGCGTTGCACTCATACGTGTTGTCTTTTCTATACAAGTTCCTTATATTGTTCGGACTGTCATAGGCTCAAATGTAGTACGTCTACTGATATTACTAATACGTTTGCTTTTATGTGCTTTCTTCATGATTTCTGAACTGATTTAAATGGAAAATGCTCCTCATATGGCGACGTAATAATATTATGGAGTGATGTATGAGCAATAGGTTAAGGGATAATTCTACGTGTATTTTAGTAGATGTGGGAGTTGGAGATTCATACAGCAAGGTATTATTCTCCTGGATATCCAAACGCTACATGATTTTTAGTATATGCCAGATGGCGGTGACCTTTGTAGTTGTGCTGTTTAAATATTATTATTTTTTTATTGCTCTCTGTTGGCTAAAACTGTGGATCGGCAAAACTGTTAGAGCACCCAGCAATATTTCTTTCGTTATTTCTTTAGATCAAATCTCATCGAAGTAAACTTCACCTTACATCCCTTCCCTCCGGCTTTTATTAAATGAAACACTAATGAATCACTGCGGTCAATGATATGGACTAACACCGTTTTCTCATGCCAAAAGTACAAAGGATTATCTTTTAGCATTAAGTAATTGTGACGTTTGCTTGCGCGTCTCTGATTTCTATGATTGCTTGAGTCTTGTAGATAATCCCTATTTGTCTCATCAGTTCTGTATCTGTGATATATTAACGTTTTGATTATGAGGTTTCATTCTATAAGACCTTGCTTTAATTTAGATTTCACGATATATAATAGTTGGTGTTTTAGAAATATGTTGCTAGGTGACAGGTATGGGGTTGTAGAAGTAGAAAGACGTAATTTAGTGCACTGGTTTGGATTCATGCTATATGATATAAGTATGATCAAATGACTTACATTTAATACTACATTTGTTATATGAATATTTTGAAATCTTAAACATCGCTATACTATGTACAGATGGATTTATATAGAATTTATTGGTGATCTCAATATTTTGCCATCAACCTATTGTTCATATCACCATGAAGGTCCTTTTTCTGTATAGTAAGATATTGCATTTAACGAGTTTATATTTACCACTACATTCAATGTTGACTAAAATGTATAGATACATGTTATACTATCATATATAGAGATATATTCTGTACTACCATGTATAGAGAAATATGTTGTATATATCTCTATGACTTATATTTAGTATGTGACTTACTAGAAATTTTTAAAATGCGACTGTCAGTGATGAGTTAGTGTCGTCTTCATTGATTTTCTTTCAGATTTTTAAAATTGTTATGATTTATATAGGCTGTTATATTCTGGAGATTTGGCTGTGTCGACATTAATACTTCACAGTGTTGGTAAGTACAATATGTACTTGGTGCTTTTCGTATGTATTGATACTTTTGTCGTGAAATATTGGTTTTAAGTTCTTTATTGCTTTTCTGATATAATAGATGTTGGCACTTTAGGGATATAAATCGAATGTGCATATCTTCCGTTTCAAGTCTCTCTCTACTTTGTGTGCATTTTGTGAACGAATGCAAGAAAAACAAAATTGTTTCGGTTATTGAGTTATGGTAATGTTTGAGGTACATGTTGTATTGTATGAATTCGGTGACTTCTCACCGAATCTTTGGAAATGTATTTAGCTTTAAAGTTCTCGTGGTGAGATAAGTTTATTATATCAACCTTATTTTTGACGTTGTTTTATATTTTGAATATTTGTACATTTATGCCCCATTTTGGGTGCCTGTGATATCTCCTTTGTGTCAGTCGTTTTATCAGGGTTGGTTATGGTCCATTGACTTTTTCTCCCTTCATTCGAATGTGAACATTAGGCACGAAGATGCAGGTGAAATTTAGGATCTTAGTAGCGCATAGGAGGATTTTCAACGTATATGTGTGATATTATGGCATAAACTTATGATGTTCTGTATTTTATTATTAATACGAATGAGTTACGTTTGGTTTTCTTTTTTCTGTTATTGTTATATGCAAAGCAAGATTGTTGGTAGACCTTAAAGTTTCAGGAAAATGACAATGTTAGTACGGATGGTATCCTATATTGTGATTCAAAGAATGCGTAGCTGAAGTTTTGATAATCTTTTATCCTTTTATCGACATTTCAGGTGTAGATATTACATCTTTGTGAATATAGGGGACACAGTATGATGTATTTATTTCCATTTCTAAATTCACTATGAAGGCATTTGAGAAAGAGTTCTTTGCATTTAGTAGCAGGTCCAGCGATTGTAAGAGCATTCATTTGAATGATTTGAAACCTACCGTGATTGAACATGTATCACCGAAGTAAAAGCTCATTAAGAATTTTGTTCTCTAAAGAGAAATTTATATAGTCCTAAGTATTATTATTATTATTATTATTATTATTATTATTATTATTATTATTATTGAGTGAGAGAGCAGTGCATGTCATCAAAGTGACACTGAGGTAAAATATACGAAGCCCAGTATACCCATCATGACTACCCGTCTGATAAGGGTACACCAGGTACATGCATCACAACCATATGTGCGCGACATGGTGATCTCATATCAAAATAAACAGCGCATGACCTCGCAGGTGGGGCCCAGTAAGAATTTTCTTCAGGTCGAGTAACCCATCCAGCTCAAAAGGTACCTGAATAAGGTTTATTTAAGGATGTTGAGCAAAACACCCATGTTTCCAAAGGTGAATTATTCAGACCCCAAAGAATTCCTCTCAGCACATGGCCATGCTGCTCTCCCACTACTTCTGCTCATGATCAGAGGTGCACATATCGTCAGCTACCTAGGGACATGCTCAACTGGTTAAGGTCAAACAACTGACAAGCAAATCTGTGGTATTAAGCAGAATATTTGCTGTAGCCCATCTTTTATATCAAGACAAAACAATGTACATGATAACACTTCCAATCAATTAAGATCAGAATCCACCAGTGAATTAAGGTAACACCCCTTATTTTTCGAGCACCTTCCGGAATATTCGAGCGGTTCCAAGCAGTGCTTTTTTCTGCAAGTTCTCCACCTTTATTCCATGTACTTTTCAAGATTTTTACTCACTGTTCCCAGGGCTCGGACAATTATTGGTAATAATAATATTTATTTTTATTATTACTAGGGCACCAGTTAAACGATGTCTAGTTTAATATCGTATTTTTTCTCATCTATACCCAAAAGTAAATGAAAGTATCAATAACCAGTTTTACATATATTTACATAAATCTATATCTATATTCAGGGTGTCCATAAGTTCTGGGTACATGGAGTAAATACAATCCTAACATAAACAATTAAATATAAGAAATAATAATGTCTTAAAGTTTGTGTTAATCCCCATCTTTGATACTACACTCTCCTGATCCCAAGCAGTTAAATTTGAAAATAAGATGGATATAGAACGTGTACTTATTGAAACTCAACGTTAAAATCTTTGTTTTAAATAATTAATCCGCAAATCTCCATATAACGAACAAATATTACAATATTTATATACTGAACATGAACAATTTAATCTTAATATGTAAGATGTATATACAGGGAGGTTTTTACATTTAGACAACTTCAGCATATAGAACATTTCTAGTTAGTTTCTGTATATCGTGATGGTCCCGACGTCTTGGATTTGAATTGTAATTCAGGAACTTATTTTGTTCAGCATAAGTTCTTATCTCATCTGGGTCTCCAACCCTGCTTATAGCAACGTATAATTGACCGTGAGTGAAAACTGGATTTTGTAAGTAAATGCCATATTTTGACAAACTCTGTCCTTGGCTTCTGTTTATCGAAATTGCACAAGCCGGTCTTACTGGAAATTGGTGCCTTTGTAATGTGAAGGATAAGTCAGAATTAGAAGGCATTTAACTGATTCGAAGAATCAGAACAATTTGTCCCACATTAAATCCAGTCAATTTTTTTTTCCAGTAACAATTTTATACCTTGTGCCGTTACAATGACCGTTTTTTGTGATCAAGATTTCTGAAAAACATAATTGGTGCCCCAATTTTTAATTCAATCTCATGCGGAGGTAGACAACTGATAGAAATTCTTCTCTTCTTTTCTGTGATAAATTCTCTCGGGCTGTGCGAATTTGTTCAGTATTTTGATGTAAAATTTCTCCTCTTCTTTCCTGTGATATATGTTCTCTTGCTACTCTATGCTGTAGAGAGTGCCGTAGTAAAATTTTGGAGCATCGTGCTCGGCTCAAATTCTCTCCGTCGTGCAGCATTTATGTTTCTTACAGCTTCTCGTCGGTCACTGCTCAATCTTTTTCGCCTCTCCAGTTGACGAAGTCTGGCTGCTTTTCTTCTCTGGTTAGCAATATCAATACTCATAATGGGGTTTTAATAGTTTAGAAATTTTTTTTTAAATGTGTGTTTAAGCAGTGGCTTCAAATTTATCAAAATAAGAGTGCAGCACCATTATACATTCTGCTTCGTATCCATTATTATAGTATGGATTTTAATGGACAAATATTTATTAAAACATACAGGTAATAATAAATTTAAATAGAGTTCCCTTCTACACGTCATTTAACTTTCAAACTTTGATATCCACGAACCTTTAAAGCGTTCATATCTAAAAACCTCAAAAATCGTTATTACCCATCAACCTGTTACAGAAAATTAAACCTCCTTGTACTCCCGCCTTTATTGTATTTTAAATAGTTATTTTATTTTATTTTCTCTCATCTTCCTCCCTACTAATGGCATTACTCTGCTGTCTTAATAAAATCCAACCACGTTGCATGAAATACAATAACACAGGAGGGTATGATTTGAAAGAGATATGGTTGCTATTTGTCACAAGTCGGGCGATTGCATAGATGTTTTGTTGGAGTATTAATTGCTGAAAGAGCAACAGATAAGAGAAAAGAGTCCTCGATGTCACACACAGTTAGAATACTACAATATGAGTCTATGTATCTATGTACCTACTGTTTTTCTCACTTTCTCCCTTTCTCTCTCACCTCCTTTGCGTTCTTCCTCTCTCCCGCTTTTAATTTAACAATCTGTGTATGTATCTATGTATCTATTTTTTTTTTTGTATGCTTCAGTCCACTCTGAAAATGCTGATAAATATTTTTTCACTCTTCCCTTCAGTCACCACTGACACTCTCTCTCTCTCTCTCTCTCTCTCTCTCTCTCTCACTCACTCGTTCTCTTTCTCTTCCATTTAAATAGAATTATTTAATATTAGTATAAGTGATACGATTCTTGCAAGTCAACTGCTTGAATTTCTTCCTATGTAATTAACTACTTGAATTTGTATCTTAATACTGAAGGAAAGTGTGACAAACAGACGGACGCGGTTCGTTATAGTATTGTATAGATTATTATTATTATTATTATTATTATTATTATTATTATTATTATTATTATTATTATTATTATTATTATTATTATTATTATTATTATTATTATCGCTTTGCTTCTCAGAACATTCGGTATTGCTTGTTCTGGTAGAGTCTGTGAGAGCGGACAGCAGCCTGCTACCAGACGTCTTACAGGGTCTCTTTCCGCACATTATAAGCTTTGATACTTGGTTGTTAATTATCGAGGGAGATATTTAACATCCAAGTACCAATCTCAAAATTCTAGCTCTCCCCAACAGAGCAGTTTTTGGGCTTGCTCCGTTCTCATGTCAATTTCGATTTCTTTGACATATTTCTCGAACTTAGTTGTTAGTGTCTTGAGTATCCCTAAAACTATTAGAATGACAGACACTCTTCTCATAGTCCATATTCTTGCAATGTTGTTTGTTAGTAATCTCTACTATTCAATCTTTCCGGTTCTTTGTCACTTAAGAGCGCATCTCCAAGTATTGCAATATCTACAATCTTGGTTTCTTTTTCTCCTTTATCTACCTCAACAATATCTGATCTCTTAGCATCGATTAGAGAGTTGCATTGGATTGTAAAATTTCACAGTATCTTATGTTCCTTGTTCTCAGGGACACCTTCTGGTTCATGTTCGTACTATTACCGTGTTCTGTTGAGGCCGTACTTTTCACATTGCCTGAACGAAGTAAGCCATGTTATCGTGCCTCCTTTAGGTAGTGCTTTTGGGCCAGCTAACTACACTCACTCACAATATGTGAGATTGTTTCGTTTCTGCCGCCACACATCCTACGATACGTTACACTTATCTATTTGGATCTTGGTGTAATTAGTTCTTAGAGTTTGTTTCTGGGCGCTGTATATCAATGCCTTAGTGCATTGATATACATATCATTTCCTCTTAGCCATCTCTAAGTGTTGATCATGTCTCTTCCTTCGATTTTTTGAGGTGTTGCTCATGCAGTGGTTTCATTTTCCAGAAGTTTGCCTCTTTCTTCTTCATCTTGTTTCTTAAATGTTCGAAGGTGCATCACATTTTTGGCAGCTATTATATTGTTAATTCTAACAGCAGCACGCAAGTTTCACCCTATTGTCTCATGTACCGTCCCAAACTCTTCTTCTTGTTAAACAAGCAGATCTTGCATCCTTTGAGACCTATTCCACCCATACAGTCTGTCAGTATCACTTTTGGGGTCTAGTTACTTGTCATCACTTTTCTAGTTTTCCTATTCATTTCCTCAAGCTCCTTCTTTGTCCACCTAACAAGACCTACGCCGTATCACGTTAAGGAAAAAGCCTATGTGTTCATTGCCCTGGTTTTGTTTTGTTTTTTTTCTATTGAGTCTACTTCCCATAATTAACCGGGTTCTTCTGGGATATTCTCACTTAAAGCTTTCTTTCATTTCACTTACCTTGATTTTGTCGTATTCTAAAATCTCCAGATATTTATATCCATTAGTCTCAATATCCTCGATTTTCTCGCCGTTGGGTAGCTCTACACCATCAGAAGATACTATGTTGCCTCTTTGTATTATAAGCATACCACACTTTTTAGTCCCACACTTCATTGCGATATCCTTACCGAATATCTACACTGTTGAGACTAGGCCATTTATATTTCACCTTCGGTCTTTCCAAAGATTTTAAATCATCCGTAGATAACAGATAATATAATTTTCCTCCACTTTCCAAGGTGTACTCCAATGTCACTTTCCGTAGTATCTGTGTGAGGAGTATCACACAAATCATAAGCCGCAATGGGGCAGGCTTTCTCCTTGAAGTATACCTCTTTTGATGGCAACCCTCACCAAAAGTTTTCACGTAAGTTTAAGTCTGTATTCCAGTTTCAGACAGTTGTACCAGGTCTAGACCTTCTAAAATCCAGGAGTGCGGGGACCATATCATACACTTTCTGATAACTGGTCCACGCCATGCTCTGATGAGTAAGTCTTTGCTTGTAATCGTTCAGTACCATTTGTCAACCAGAAGTTAGTTTTTTGTCCCTCGGTTTTTCCCTCTGCACCCTTTCTGTTACACTGGTAGTTTGTCATTCATTTCCAGAAAGTTATACACATACTTAGATATTATTTCTGTCATCAGCTTCCACATCAGGGGCAGACAGGTGACGGGCCGGTAATTATTCGCTGTATTGCTTTTCCTGGCAAAGAATTGTTTTACCTGTGGTCAGCCATTTTGGGATTTGTACGCTGTTCTTGATCATTTTATCCATTTGTGTAGGTATTTTTCTGTTAGTGCTGGGAAATTTTTCAGCCAATAATCTTGTACCCCATCCGGTCCTGGGCATCTTCGGTTCGGGATCTTTGCTCTCTGTTCGGTTACCATTTCAGTTGTTATTTTAATATTGCTGTTTCACTTCATATTTTTCCGATCTTAAGTCCTTCAACAATTTAACATTTTTGTTATGCTTCCTTCTATTATCCCATATGATACTCCAAAACCTTTTACTTTCTTCAACGTCTGGTCTCTCACTAGTGTTAACCTTTCCATTCAGCCGTTGATAAATCCTTTCCTGGTCTTGTTGGAACAATCTTTTGATTTTATATTGTTCAATTATTTGGTCATAACTCTTGATCTTTGTCGCTTTAGCCTGCAATCTTTGTTTCGGCTCTTAAAGAACTACGCTTAGCCCCTTTTTCTTTATCCTATATCTATGTTCAAGTTCCTGATATTTCGCCTCTCTCTTGATTTCATTTTTTTCTTTCTTTCCAAGATGTTGATATGTTTTCGTAGTTCGATCATTCATTGTTTTATTCTTCTTTTCCACCAAGGCTATTTTTCTTCAGTCCCATATTTACAGTGTGGTTCGAGGCCTACTTTATTTCCTATATAGATGATAAAGGCTTTAATCAATCTATTCGTTCCGGTTATACTATTTGTTTTGGTTTCTTTCAGTATTTTATTCACCTTAAGGGTCCACTCGCTACGCAAATATTTATCTACTTTCCTAAATCCATTTATTTTTCCTCTATTTATTATTATTATCATCATAATCATCATCATCATCATCATCATCTTCATTATTATTATTATTATTATTATTATTATTATTATTATTATTATTATTATTATTATTATTATTATTATTATTATCATTATTATTATTATTATTAATAATAATAATAATAATAATAATAATAATTATAATAATAATAATAATAATAATAATAATAATAATAATAATAATACAGTTGTTGGTGGCAACAAATATTATCCAGGTGTCAATTACAAACAAATAAACCAATTAAAAAATATGCTGGGTGTCTAGTAAAAATCTGTGAGCAAAGTGTTATGTTACAGGAGCCTCAAAAATGTATGGAAGTGATTGTTAGATGAACAATTGCTTACAAATATGTGTCGATTAAAAACCAACAAGCAGAAATAGCCACGCTCGAATGGATAATGCATGTAGGAAATATGTTTGCGGAGAAGAAAGCGGACTCTCATCTTTGGCACAAATTGTTAAGTCACTAGTGCTAACATTAAAGGTCACAACTTCCACTATTAGTCATTCACATTCCAACAGATGGAGGCAAGAGTTTCCTTCAACCATCAATGGTATTTCATGACAATTTCCTGTTCTTGTGCGTTTGTGGTTGCTTGGAATGGCATCTTGGATTCAGAGCCGAAATTTGTCGGCTTAACCGATATAGAGAGCAATTTACAAAGGTCTCACAAACTAACTCAAATGTCTACTCCATAACATGTACCCCTGTATTTCTTGAACATACCATTGTTAACATTAACAAGCTGCATTGGGTGATGCATATCGTATCTAGAGAGAGTATTCTGTAGGGCAGTTGATAGCGAAAGCAAAGCTGTCCTCGTTTTAATATCATAAGCTACACAGGCTGCAAGTTTGTGATCTATACTGTCGGCCTAAATAGACTTATAGAGAGGGGATTGTTTATTGATCTTAAGGAAACATGAAAAACAATACAGAACGGTAAAATCGAACATATGACGAGTAAGTTTGGGGTTGTATGAAGGAAGTTAAATAATAGTAAAAACTCAAAAATATTTTACAAGAAAAGAGGAAACCTCAGAAGGGTTCTCTTGGAAATATTACAAATCACACAGAGATTTTGACCACTAAGACACGTAACTTATCTTAGTAGTGTCTGAGAATTTAGAGAATGTAAAGAATGTAAAGATGGAAGAAATGTCTCTAAACATTTTGTCAGATTCTATTTATCTGTAGTGTTTTATGATTTGTTCTTCATGTCATATTAGTGTTTCAAACCGTTAGATATTTTGTCCAACTCAATATCCCCAAAACCATCTTTGTATTACATTGCATGGATTTCTCCGGAAGCTCTGAATTCTATCGTGTCCTGGTACTTTCCATTTTTTATTTCATTTTTATTTTTTTAATATTCATTTTCTGCTGTGTTTGCACTAATTCGTTTGTTGGCCTTCCCTCATAAGATTATTCTGGTGTTGTGTTAGTTGTTTTGAACACTCTCGTGTATGATGATTTCTTTGCTGCCTTTACCACTCACCACAAACATTTTTGTTGTTGTTGCGTTACTTTACATTTATTTTTACCAAGTGCTTGAACTATTAGTTTGAGTTCGTGTCGAAAGTGTGTATCTCCTGAAGGAATCGTTGTCGATTTTCATACCAACAGATTTCTTTGCGATTTAACGATCTCATGTTTCAAGTAATCTTTTATTACTGATACTTCGTTTCTGTTTGCTTCATTGGGGTGGGTTTGTTTTTATGATTCTATGGCATTTATCTTTTCTGTAATCAGTTATGACGTTGTGTTATTGATTTTACGAGGGATTGAGAACTATTCAATCTTCCATCTTTTTTCTATACATTCGTTTTCCACGTTCGTTGTTTACTGGAGTTTGATATTACTTTGCTATCATATGTCAGAGAGTATCCACTTTTCTTTGTAACTATTGTGGTTGCTGTATATTTTATTTCGATGAGTCTGGTGGTATTGATGCTCGTGTTTCTTTAGCAAAAATCAGTGATGGAGAAGTTCTAGTCCATTTTTTTTCGTTTTCACAGAATATTTTATTAGAGATTTCATCTCTGGAGATTGTTTCCATCGGTTCACAAGAAGGTCTTTCATTATTTGTAGCTATTCCCGCTATTTACGTTCTGAGTTCAAATTCCACTGAAGGTGACTTTGCCTCTCAACCTTTAGAGGTTGTCTAAATAAGTACCAGGGTAGATGTTATGGACTTTCTCCTCCTGTCGAAAACTGTGCCAAGATTTTAAAATACATTTAACTATTAAATAATTTCTACCTTCAGATTACTGAGGTCATTATTTGCAGCAATGCAATTTTTTATTCGCAAATTTTCTTCACTTTCGCTTTTATTTACATTCTGATATCGTTCTACTTCGTTTTGTATTTTTTGTACGAATTATTTGTCTAGATATACCCTTGTTAGTTCTTTTTTAGCAATTACATGCGTTACTTTTATTTTTAATTTTCTTTTTCGATTACTAAATAATTTAAAGGTTCTTGACGCAAATGTTCCTTAAATATGTCAATATATTTAGCTCTAAAATGCATTTAGATCCGACTGCTTGCCCTGTAAATTTTGTCTGGGTATATTGTAATATCTAATTCTATATTATAATTCCTATTTAGAGATGAGGGAAAGTATCGATCTAAAATACGCATGTAGAAAGCAATATATTCCTCACACGTTCATATATATCTTGCCAAAATTATTCCAGAAACTCGACAGTAAGGTCTTTCTCGTTATTTCGATTGTCATCCTTCTCACTTGGTGCCATTCTGCTTCATTCCGGTTGTGTCTATGACTTCACACTGTTTATTTTGTTCGCTATAATTATATCTGACTTTTTTGCTTCAATAGTGGGATCAGAAACCTAATACAAAATTTCTCCGTCTACTTAATTTATCGACGGAGAATTCCGTAATTAACATTAAACAAGTTTAAACAGTCATGTAGGGAGTGTATGCGCCTTGTGACTTGCACTGATGGAGTCTCTGTTGTCTCACTGATATGTATTGCATCTGACCAACTGTATTTCCACTCGTGAAATAAACGTTTAAAAATTTTTCAACACACACTTGCACACTTTAACCCATCTCTCAGGCCATATTACCGAAAAAGATTAGTCCTTTAAATTTCAGGTATGAACCAAAGGAAAATAGAGGGAGAGAAAAAGCGACACCAGTATTCGGTGGGTATCTCATTTATCGATCATGGAAACAAAAGGATGATTTGAAATCAGGAAGCAGAGCACTAGAAAGAACGCAACGAGGCGTTCTACCAGCGAGTTTAAGGATTCTTTCAAAATATCATATTTTTGAATGTCCTCTATTGTTATACGATACCTTTTATAATATATCAAGTGTTCAAGTTTTATTATAGCACCAATTGCTGAATATATCGAATAAGGCTTGTGTGGAGTGTGTTATATGATATGTTGATGAATTCATATAAGTACTGCGTGTGTGTAGTAAGTAATGAGTAGTGATTGTAAAGATTACACGTGTGTGTCATGCAGAAAGTTTCCTTTACGAACAGTGTTACTGATGTGGCAACATCTGCCGCTAAATGTGTGATTTGTCCAACCGAGCTACTTTTGAAGTACAATGGAAAGTGTGAGACAAATTGTAAGACCTGATATTATTTTCATATTGATATTCATGTTATTGGTTGTACATACGGTTGAAAATTATATTTTGATAAGTCTTCTTATTCCCAATTCACAAGCCTTCTGCTTTCTATTTTTTCAAGATGTTTACTCTGGGACGTTTTATTGAGAATGTTTCATGGTGCTTACCAATGTAATTATCATGTTTATTTCATCCTAATTCTCGTATTATTATTATATAATGTAGTATTAATTACTATTTGCTATCACTAAAAATCATCATTATCGTCATTATCATCGTCATCATCACCACCACCACCAACAACAACATCATGATCATGATCATGATCATCATCATCATCATCATCACCACCATCATCGCTCCATAACTTGGTGCTCTCACGAAATAAAATATATGCTCGTTGCTTATATATTTGTATTTTACATTTAATATATTAATTAGATATACTGAAGTTTGGGATCAAAATATCTAATATTCTGTAATTAAAAACTTAATAAATGTGACGACGTCTGCTGCTCAACTATGCCTTGTGAGATTCATTCGACTTTAACAAAACTTTATTGAAGTTGAGAGCAAAGGCAAAACAAACACTTCCTTAGATATCCCAAATTGACTTAGAGAGTTGATATGTTTTCGCAGATAACTATGTTAGTTTCTCGTTGATGTGTGTAGGGATGGAGTCATGTATACGTGTACGTGCGCGCCCACTTGAGAGTGTGTATGTGTGTATATGTGTGCGTGCTCGCATTTACTTCACGATTTCATTAAATGCCAATGATCTAGTACGTACATTTATTTTCTAATGAAATTAGAAATTAGAGATTATCTACAATTAATTTGGTTATGTAATGCCGATAATATCAATTGAAGTTAATTAATGACAATGTTTGTAATTTAGATCTTTATTTAAACTGTAGATTACCTATAAATAATTTCTGTCTGTGAAAGTGTAAGGTTCTGCCTGTGAGTTGATAAACAGTGGAAGGAGGGAACTATTGGATGATAACGATAACATCAATCCTTTTAAAAATCTATTTGCTTCAGGCTAGATGTCTATACTTGAAAAGTTTAACTGGAAATTTGTAATTGTGTAGCAGTTATCGCACTACGAACCAATATATGGATCTAAACAAGAAGATTACGAGATGATTGAAATTCTTGTTCTGCGATCTGTACTGGTACTGCTTCATGTTACCTATTTTTAGTTAAAATTTTCTCTTGAATTTGACACTTTCTCCAGCAAACTGCTCGGTAATTAGAGAGCGTTTTCTTGAGAGCAATTTGCAATACTCTCTAATGCACAGAATTATTTATAAATTCATCGAATTTGGCTTTTAAAGAGTTAAATATATTTCTTGCAGTTGCAAAGTAGCATTGCTATCAGTACCAAGTGTTTTTTTTTTGTGGGGGGGGGGCATTTTAAAATTATTGAGTACGCCTAAAAATATAACCATATTTTTGCAATCAAAATATCTCATCTTGTAATCAACTATTTGAGATTCTTCAAGAACTTGTAAATGGTAACCGGTAATTTGTCTTCTGATCATTTCATTCCCAGTATTTTGACTCCGATAATTTCACTGCCAGTCAATTTCCTTTCTGGTAATTTTACTCCCGATATTAGAAAAAAATAAAACGCTGAATGAAGATAAAATAAAAAGTACAGTAAACAAAACTATTACTAAAATCTTCAATAATGCTGAAGGTTATGAGCTATTGCTCATAAAAAATCCATCTTATTTTCGGGACTATATTGCTCTATAATTATCTGCAGCTGTTTGTTTATATCTTTATACTTATTTTTGGTCTCACAGATTTCAACTTAATCAAATTCAACCTTTCTCAGTTGTGCCAAGTGTTATCCCTTTGTTAATGCAGCAATTATTCTTCATATATTCGGCTGTGCGCAAGTGTAAGCACTTTGTAGTGCGTTGTGATCTCTCTCTAAATGGTTATTAGCGCAAGGGATATCCGATTCGGTACTAAAGGGGACATTTCGACTATCAATACAAAATAAATGAAAAGTACTTCGTTATCTAATTCCTCTACCGCACACACATCCTATGTACGATAATTCCAAGTAGGACACAAGGTCTTGTGGAAGATCGTCGTCATTTGCAAGATATTCGAATCCGTCAATCACATCATCGAATGGAAGAAAAGCCAGCGTTGAAAAGCATCTGATTTTAATGCTAAACTCATTATCATGATGGTATCTTTCTTTAAAGACAAATTCACATACTTTTCTGTACACATTTTGAGATAGATGAAAAAGCCAATATGAGATGGAAGCACTAGGAATAACAGATAAAATGCTATTAATGTGAGCTTTTTTTTTAAAATCCATTATCTAGCTTATTAATAATGAACCCAGTTGAATATGAAGCATGCACAACTGATAAAATAGAATTAGGGAGCACTTAAAAGTTCCATCGCTTGCCCAATGTTTTACATTAACTAATTCATCAAGCCCTTTATCAGTTGCAAACACAATTTGTCTGTCTACATCAGTTTCACGATTATCAAACTGCGAGAAATGTTCGCCACTATCAGGGAACTTGTATTCATCGGGTAACTCATAACCAAATCGATTCTGAGAGAGTGGCGAAGCACTTACATTTACTTGACGTTAGTCCTAATATTGCGACTTACGCTCGAAGAGGAGAGCATGTAAGCCTTGTCATTTTCATCAATCTTTTCACAAGCAGTCTCAATTAATGAACGAGAAGATTCCTGGGAAACAGCTGCTTGTACCTTTAGATTCGCTAAAGTTTTGCGAAGTTTGGGTTTTGAAGCACACAAACCATGATGATGTTCGTCAATGTGCTTAATTATGGTATAATCTTCATCATATGTTATGTTGTGGACTCGAGCTTTACAGGGCTTAATTTCCCATTTCTAGTAAGTCTTAGATCCATCGGAATTTTGTTTCTGTGCTTCATATATGTATTTCATGTCATCCACAGGATTCTTCCTTCTGCGGACACTGTTAAAAACATGAGGCATGTCGTATCTATATTTCCTTAAGTAACTTTTATATTCTCGTAAGTTGAATAAATAATTTAAAGAAGTATTTATACGAACGCACGAGGTTTACTGTTACACGAGGTGACACGGCTCGACAGTTCTTTATTGATAGCAAGTGTGACAGTTCACTTATAATCATATGGGGGTGGTCGGAATCCTTCCACAACAGCAACGATTGAGATAGGGATGGGAGACGGGTAAACCTGTAAATTAGGAGTGAAATTAGGAGTGAAATTAGTGGGAATGGAATTGACAAGCAGTCAAAATGCCAGGGCCGCAAATTACCGGAGCCAAAATACCGGGAGTGAAATTACCAGGAGTCAAATTATCTAGAACCTTTGTAAATCTATATACAGTAAATATCCACAGAATTGGAGATTATCTGAAATTAGTTTTGTTTTTTAATGCAAACGATATCAGTTGTAGTTAATTAATAACAAGTTTTGTAATTAAGATTACACTTAATGTATAAATGAGCTAAAATTAATTTCTGGCTGTGAAATATATAACGAATACTACATAAGAGAGAATGAGGGGGAGGAAAGAAAGAAAGAAAGAAAGAAAGAAAGAAAGAAAGAAAGAAAGAAAGAAAGAAAGAAAGAAAGAAAGAAAGATTGATTATGCGAATGTTTAATTCTCATATAATGTGAAAAACAAAGTCTACTAGAGTCAAATCTTTGTTGTCGTTGTGGTTGTTCCCGGTGAGATTTGATTCAGCAGACCTTTGATCCGTTGATAGAGAGATAATTACACTTACAAAATATAAAATCCAAATATAACATTGTAACAGAATATACTTTCCTGAGAAAATTTACGTCAGATCTTTAGAAATGACTTCCTCGAGTAATCATTTACTCTGTTGTACATATCTTTCCCTTATCAATGCTTTCCCACATTGATATAAATATAAAATTACTATGTAGCTTTATATCTACAAGTGACAGTTTCTCGAGTAACCTTGCAGAGGTCTTTGAGAAGAAACCGTTAAAATTCTATATGTCTCTAAAGGAGTATTTTTACTTCAATAGGCACTACCAACATGAAATCAGATGCTGGGCATTCAGTTATCCCTACAGATGACTTTTAATTAAAACCTGTAGTCTGCAACTATGTTTACTTTTGCAATAAGTAGTCTTAGAATTCCTATAGCATAGTTATAATCATAAGAAGGCAGTGATATTTTAATACATTGCCTTAATGAAGTCAGTTTTAAATTTGAAGCAAGAATCTTCATTGGTTGCATCAAATAATTTAATATTTTCCACGTATTCGATTGCTATTTACTGCACTTCTGTTTCACATCACAGATTCGCTCATGAGCAAACATGCCATTATAGAAAATGATCACAAATAACAAGTACTCTGGAAAAAAGATACGACGCGTTCATTGAAATATCTATATAGGAAAATATTCCAAGAATGCGTTAACAATATTCCTTTCCACACTCAATAGTGTAGAATATATTTGTTTACCAATTACTAAGGCGATGAAATAATTTTGTAGTAGAATATATATTTTCTGTCGGAAAATTGACGTCACACCTGGAAAAATATTTTTCCTGTGTTGCTTATACTATCACTTGCAGATAGCCTCCCTGTTGCTCATCTTCTCATTCTCATTACCTTCTAAGTAAAGGAAAATTTATTTGCTCATTCGAGTGTTATTTAATGGACAAAAAAAAAACGTGTTTTAAATAATTGCTTTGAGACTTTAGGGTTTCACTCCATTTGTTACACACATAACGGCAAACAAATGAACAAAATCAAGCACGAGACCACTTTCGCAAACATAGAATGTAATAGTTGACGCCTGAAGATCTTAGTGCCTGACATTCAAGTCGCAATGCTTCAATAAAACTATGCGCGCGCGATTGTGCATATATATATATATAGATAGATATATATATACACACACACACACACACACACACACACACACACACA
>NC_068981.1:59685443-59688996 GCF_001194135.2 Octopus bimaculoides | reverse complement strand
ATATATATATATATATATATATATATATATACATATATATACATATATACATATATATATATATACACATATATACATATATATATAGGTAAAAAAAATAAGGAGTGCGTGCATTGCATAAGTAATATTTACAGGATTAAATAAAAAGACAACAAACGGAAAATATGACCTGCCTCTATATATAAAATTTAAAAATCGTGTAGGAAATAAACAAATGTACCTATACTAGATACACAGGCGGATGGAAAATACAGGTCACCAGTTCCCTCATCAGTTATTGGCCAGAGGAGTCAAGCGCAGTTTCAGCCATCATCGATAATATTGCTTCCACTCTGGAGGCACCGACAAGAAACTTGCTGGGAATGGAACCTAAACATAACAAAACGAAACGGCTTCGAGGGGAAACTGTTAGTGGACGAACAAGGGATAACACAAGAGACAGAAAAAAGACTTAGTGTCACACGATGACAACAATTGATAATGATAATACATATACAACGTAAAGCCTTATACAACGTAAATGGGTAACGCGAAGGAGAAACGAAAATTGTCCTTAAGGACTATACTCGGGAATGGTAGAGTGAGGAGATCAGAAAATCGTGTCCAGTACGGTCGAGGGCAACACGAAAAAGAATGACACCGCCTTAGGTCATCACGGCTTACGTGATAGTTGGAGAAGAGTAACAGAAAGAGACAGAGAGAGAGAGGGGTAGATGACTGTGTGCATGTATTTGTGAGTGAGCATGGCTAAATTTTAACCAATGTTAATCTTATATTTGAAATGGGCAAATTTTATGAAAAGGGCATCATTTTTCTTATCTCATTTCTAATTATTCTTTCTCTATAATAGATGGAAATTTAGAAAATCCGCGACTTCAGAAAATTAACCTATATTTGTCTCAAGACGATTTCAATCAGTAAGACAAAAGAAATATACATCAAACGGACAAATGTTTTACTAGAGCACCATTTTACTATAGTTAATTTTTGCTGCTTCAAATATACACCTATGAGAAGATTAAAATTCGTTATAAGTTCTTTTTATATAAATCTAAAATGAAATTGCTATATTTTAGCAAATGCTATCGACGTAATCAATTCAAAATATGTTAATTTCTCTATATTTCTAAATGCAGAATGCTTGATCGTTTAATATATGTCTACACCAAATACAAAGCCCCCCCCCCCCAGGTTGTGATGATGCAAATAATAAATTAAAACCGCAACATACTAGCAGAATATTAAAATTATTGCAAATTAACGGCAGTGGCCTAGATAATATTTTGGAAAAACCAGAAGAAAACTGATTATAATATTTACCTAAAAAGTTTATTTAAAAATGCAAACCTAAGCGCATTTTCATTTTACTACAGAGAAAATAAATATTCATGTATATTAATAAACCCTGGACACAGAACCGATATTGTCTAAGATGAAGTTAAATGATGATACAGTTTGATGCAGTGTCATTGGAGGAGTTGCTGCAAGAATCATAAAAACCAGAACAGATATTACAATGCAGGCCGCCCGACGTTATAACAATTCCTCCATTACATTGCTCCAGTCTGGATCCCTCGTGTGTCACTTTAGCAATTACTGCGCAGAAACATTAGGCTAACATAATGGCCCTAAATCATTATTAAATGATTTAGGGTCATCACATAACTATTTCATCACTGCAGGTTACAGAATACTTTCTCAAATTATTTGGCGGTTTATTTAATCCCTAGTTTTTAGAGTTAAATAACTCTTGTTTATAAGTTTTCTTTATTTCTATGTCTAAACCATCTCGTCTTGATGAAGATTATCAAACTTGCAAAGTTGGACTAAAACTCAAATTATATCAAATGAAATTACTCAATACAAAATATTCTGCCGATGCATGTATTTCAGATTATCATTTGTGTCTAGCATGAATTACAATGTTCATGGCTTGATAAATTCAGCTGCTGAATGACAAGTGTCTTGGACAACTTAATAATTATTGAAACTTTAATTAATGAAATGTCATCCTGGTTATTAGCTTAATAATAGGGACCAAAATTTCAGATCACTGGAACACGGATAAAATTATTGAATTTACAATAAAATGAGAGCAGATTTCAACTGGTGAAAACTATTTTTGCAGAGTTACTTTTCCAAGTTACTTTGATTTAAGCTTGTTTCAAAATAAAGTAAATTATAAATTAGAATGTTATAGTGTTGCAAGAGATGCCGTGTGATAATTGAGTTTTAAACAATTTGACAACCAAAATTGAGATGGTAAAAAATGAATTTACGTATACAAATATCTTTAGTTCTGTAGAAAGCACTTTGTATATTAAGTTGTATCCTTTACAACAGTAAGCAGTTCAGATACCTATCAATATATGAAAAGTAGCGGATAATATTTTCCAATTTCAGATATGGAAAACTTGGAAAAATAACTTTTAAAATTTTCAATGGGTTAAAGTATTTCAATAAAATAGTTATAACATGCTTGAATAGAATTATTTTATATCTATCAAAAGATCACTGCTTCAATATAATATACTCACATATTACTGCAACTAATTCCCGTTCATTTTCTTTTGTGCAAATTTCTTTTTACAGAAAGATTGAACGTTGGGCATTGTGAATGTAGAATAAATGTCCAGTATTTTAAATTGTCCCCAAGAGACAAGGTTTTGTAGTAAAATATACTTGATACTTTGAATAATCGTAATTTTAAAGGAACCTATTTTTGAAATATGGATACGTTCAAATAGAAATGTTGCAATTAGAACATAGATTCAATGTAGCATTCAGGAATTTTTATTACCGCATGAAGTTTTTTTCCAAATCACGGAGAGCTGATCAGCACAAATCCTCAATATAAAACTTAATAAAAATAAACACCGTCAAGAATGGATAAATGAACAAATCCTTACTTTTCTCTCCTTTTCAAATAAACCCATTCAAAATTTGAAATTGAAAACCTTACACACATTCTATAATTGCAAGAAATACAAACACCACACCACAGAAACCACACATGCACTCAATAAAAAAAAAACAAAGAACCAGATATCCCACATGCATCAGCAGATACACACACACACACATACAAACATATATATATATATATATATATATATCTACAGAGAGACAGAGAGAGAGTTAGCGGTTGTATATATATATATATATATATAGAGAGAGAGAGAGAGAGAGAGAGAGAGAGAGAGAGGGAGAGAGAGAGAGTTAGCGGTTGTAGTAACCGACTAAGGGATAAAATATCCGTATATACTATCAGTATCCGTTACCTGTGTTATCCCCGTGCAATGGTGTGCAGGGACACCTTATACGTCGAGCACAGGTAACAACAAGATAAAAAGTTTATCAGGAACCAATGAAGATAATTAGAAAATGGAGAAAAATATAGATTAACCAGCACATCGATTGGACCACATTTTAAATCTTGTTTATTGATACAATGCAAGACGGATAATACCATACTATATTCTGGTGCCTAAACATAAGTACCGTAGTCAATTTTGAATCTAAATCTAAATCCTTTATATATATATATATATAT
>NC_068981.1:59679853-59684571 GCF_001194135.2 Octopus bimaculoides | reverse complement strand
ATATATATATATATATATATATTATATGAGAGATGTACTTCAAGGTGAGCTAAACGAATGGATACACTGAGTAAGTGCTATAATTGGTTATCCGTTAGGGGTTCGAAGTTCACACCTGAAGCTGGAGCTAGGGATCTGTATTAAGTTTCCATGGTAGAAGGTGTATATTAGAGGAAAAGGTCAACAAAAGCCAACGAAGGACGAGTGTCTTAAGTCATTTATGGTAATTTATTTAGGGTAAAGCGAATTTGAAATCTTATAGCTTCAAATTCATCTTACCCAAGTTATAGGCAAGCATGTCCGTATTTTGGGTATACCGTCATCAGAGAGTTGTACGAAAGTTCTAGACAGGGAAATCCACAGATCATAAACAATAAAGTAGGAGAATAAAGATTGAAAGTAGATAGGACACCGACAGAATGAAGTTCACAGTTCATCTTTTTCCAGAGGGTATGGAGGCTGACCCGTACGTCCGCGAAGTTGTAGGCCCTTGGGTATAATCCCATGTAAATCGAGGCAGTATTTTGAATTATGCTCTCATGTTGAAGTGTTTAGTTACTAAGTAAACGGTTCGCGTGGGTATAGAGAGTGAAAAAGGCAGACATCAAGATAGACATGGGTTGTGTTTAATTGGATAGAAGGGAGAAAATGAGAAATGGAAAAAAGACAGGAATGGGTTAAGTGTGGGAAAGAATGAATGAGAGCGAAAGTAAAGTAAAATCAAAAATCAAAGTAAAAAAATTAAAACATTAAAAAAAATAAGAAAGAAAAATAAAAAGAATAAAGATAAAGATAAGACGCTAGTATTATTCTTCGTAAGTGTCGGTTCGGGTGAGAGGTCAAGCATTAAGATTTTGGTAAAGTAGAGGAGGAAAGTATGTATGTCTATTAATTAAATGGATGAATCTAGGTTAGGTGTGGTCAGTGTTCAGTAAGGATAGCTAAAAATAGATGCCTAGCTTAAGGGGATAAAGATATATATATATATATATATATATATATATATATATATATATATGGGATATGTAGGTTATGAGCGATAGTGATGTCAATAAACCCAGAGGTTTCAGGTAATGCTGGGTAAGTGCTATGGATAGACCACAGTTAAGCTCCAGGTTCGGTGATTATGTGAACAACGGGTCCAACGTAGGTCATAAATAAGCGTGTGAATATAGGCTATATTTTTCGTAATGAGATGAAAAAAAACCAAGGCTGTGTATAATATATATAACATTTATAAATAGAAGGTCTTAAAGCTGTTTCCAGGATATTTATTATATCCCTTCATCGGAGACGGTGTAAGAGGATGATTAGGCAATAGTTAGTTTAGTTAAGATAGGAAATATAGAGTGAATGTAGGGATATTGTATTTGTAAATATATTGCTTAGGCAGAATGGTATACATATAAGATTACAGTACCTTGTGAGTAAAGTTCAATTGTTTTTAAGATTTGTCATTGCCTTTGTAAATCCATTATTAAGATTCTAGTACCCTATGAGTAAAATTCAACAGTCTTTGAAATTGGTCATTCCACATACAGAGTTTATACCAAATTTAGCGTCGAATCGGTACTTCTTTGCATTTCTTTATTTCTACATAACTACATATTTCTCCTGTAGTTTATTTCAGTCCTTTCTTTCAAATTCCCTTCATTCATTTTCTTATTTACTATTGCCGAACCGCTAAGTTACGGACGTAAATGCACCAACATAGTTTGTCAAGTGATGGTGGGAGGAGAAACACAGAGATAAACATACATACACATATATATATATATATATATATATATATATATATATATACGACGGGCTTCTTTCAGTTTCCGTTTACCAAATCCACTCACAAGGCTTTGGTCGGCCCGAAAATATAGTAGAAGGCAATTGCCCACGGTACCATGCAGTGGAACTGAACCCGGAACCACGTGGTTTGGAAGCAAGCTCCTTATCACACAGCCTGCGTCTATACCACACATCCATACCTGCGTCTATATAATTGGAATTTATTTTAAATTCTTATTTTAAAAAGAAAACTATTTTCTAATGATCCAGGGGAAAAAATTTAAAAACCATATTCTGACTCAAATCCAATTGAACATCTATCTATTCATACACCTACCAACTTTTACAATTATGAAATAATATATAATGAATCCTAATTTAGTTCCTCGACCATTACACCTTAGAGAAAATATGTTTGAAATACACTAAAATATTTACCGCCCTGTAGCCTAGTGACATTGCATTCATTTCATTCTTACAAACTTTCATTACTCTGGCTTGCACCACCCACACGCCATGGTCCACCTACTTTCAGCATAACAAAGTGGTATTCAATTCTTGATGATCTATACTTTTCAAAACGTTTTTGTTTACAAGAGAAAACAAATTATTCCACCAGCCATTTATAAGCTTGGTTTGATTTTCTAAAACTGTCAGGCAAAGTTTTCCTCAGTTGCATACTGAAAGAATGATGTATACTATATAGGTCGAGTGTAAATGATGGGATGCATTGGATTAGTATGTTCTGGAGATAATATGTCCTATAAGGCGGAATGATTGCCTACAATCCTTTCATCGATATATCTGTTTTAGACAGATTTGATCTTGGATAAACGTAAACACGAAGTTATATATCCACGACAAAACGATTCTCTCGTGGTAAAAAATTAGAAATGTCATGAAGAAATATTCTCACATTATACTAACAAACAACATTTATCTCCCTAGAGCAAAACCTCACGCTATATAAACAGGAAACTGTGTAGTTTATGTAGCTTACACTTCATATAAAGGATGAGTGGTTATTTGTCAATGTTAACTACATAAAACAAATACCACCGATTATGCCTAGTTACCAAGCTTTATCTTGATGAGTTTATCTTTTCTTCATACTATACTTGACATTTTCTTCGTGCCATAATAGATTTAGCAAGATTATAAACAATATGAATTTTATTCATGCGAATTTTATTTCAAATGTCAAAACACACTCGACCTATATAGTATACATCATTCTTTCAGTATTGAAATAAATTTATTATAATAATTTAAAGAGTTTGGGTAAAGAATATGTCCAAGAAATACCATTGCTCACTTAATATAATTTTATATGATTAATATTAATTGTATTGGGAACAAATGCAAGCGGCGTCTTTTTAGCCATTTGGCCCTTAAATTTTTACAACATAGCCACCGTTCAGTTGTTGTCTCGAAATAAATAGCTACATGCAGAAACAATTCAGCACTGAACAAATTATTTCACGGTAAATAATTCCAGATTTCAAGACATGCCAGTGTATTTTATCTTTCATCCATCCGGAGTCGATATTGCGTAGTTCTTTCGAGATATAGCATTATACTCATGTTACAGATATTTGACGGACATTAGTGAGTTCAAATTGAAGGTCAGTAAAACGGGTACGATTAAAGATCTAGCGTCGATTATGTTCTGAGACTTTTTTTAAAAATTGTGTGGCCTTGTACCCACAATAAAAGTTGTTGTCAAATAGGAGTGCAGTAAGCCCTCGACATATCGCGGTTCACCTATCACGGTTTATTATTTAAGCTTTTGTCGATTCCTCTGTGTTGTTTTACATTTATGATAAAATAAATATATACAAATTATAAAAATAATTTTAAAATATACAGTACTGTTTCTACTACGCGGATTTTCACTTATCGCGGGTGATTTTGGAATGTAAGCCCGCGATAGCCGAGGGGCTACTGTAATACAAACATGAGTAATACAAGCATGAGTAGTAGTAGTAGTAGTAGTAGTAGTAGTAGTAGTAGTAGTAGTAGTAGTAGTAGTAAGAGCAGCAGTAGCAGTAATAGCTCTTTTGATTTCAGGCGCGATGCGAGAATGAAAAAAGAGACTAATAGAGTTTATATTCGCCCCTAACTCTTATTGTTTGGTAAAGGTAAGTGGTGATTTCCAGTTGCCTTTGTTTACTTTGGTGATTGTCAAGTAGAGGAAAAACTGTTCGTTGACTTCTATCAATGTTTAAAAAATTCAACATGAGATCTATGTCTCTGCAGGGTCATCTCTCGTCTCTTATTCAAAATGTTTCATCAAAAATGTGATTGATATTTTAGTGACGTTCTTTTCACTGATGATCATTTTTGAAATAACACAAGGAAATAAACTTGCTTAGAAGCTGTATTAAAAAGAAATGTACTTAGTAACAGGAAAAAACCACTCACCATCTCATCTCAATCATCACTTTATTTGCAATTTTCTAAAGAAAAATACAAACAATAATATAGATACATGTATGCACATACATATACACATACACACACACACACATACACATGATTTGATACATACAGGCATAAATAAATAAATATATATGCTTACCACTCATAACATCTTAAATGAATATATATATATGTATATATATATATATATATTATTTTGTTTAAAAGAGTTCCAACACTGTCTGTTTTTTATGTTTTATTTATATTCCTGCAGAACTAATGTGGGGTATAGAATATGGAATATACAATATATAATATAATATACAATATACAATATACAATATAAAATAAAATAAAAATGGATGGCACCATGAGAGAAAGTATTGAATGTAGATGAAATATTGAGTGTTCAATATAAAGGATCAAATATATAAATATATAAATATAAATATATAAAAGCGATTCGAGTTTCAGGGCTATTTCCCTTCGTCATGGCCGGTATGACAGACTTTAACAGA
>NC_068981.1:59676026-59678187 GCF_001194135.2 Octopus bimaculoides | reverse complement strand
GTATCCCCTTTTTGAACAAGTTCGTTTAATTTGTTTTTATTTATTTTGTTCATGTGTTGTTACTTTTTATTTTTTATATTCTTTCTTTTTTTGTATTCAATTTAATTTAATTTTGTTAACGTATATAGTTATTTAATTCCATTTGTTTATCTGTGTATTGTATTATATTTTGTTAATACTGTTATAGGTTTATGGGGATCTTATTCTGTCATATGTTGTGGTGTGTTGGGTGTGTATGCTAGTGTTCTATTCCAGTTTCCTATTCAGGCTAGGTTTATCTTCTATTATGTGTGTAGCTTCTGTAATTTGTCTAAGTGTTGCGCCTGTTCTATGTGTGGACAAGATTTTAACTTCTATGTTGTTGAGTGAGCCCCCGTGTTCCTGCTGAGCATGCTGGTACAGAACCGATAAGCTCTTGTTTTCTTTAAGTTCCCTCCAATGACCATTTACCCGCTCTCCTATGCTCCGTGCTGTTTACCCTACATACGTCGTTGTCTTGTAACTGCACCGCCCCTCTGTACATCTTATACTATAGACTACATTTCTGGCTTTACAGCTTGTATATATCTATATACATACATACGTACATACATATATACATATATATATATATATATATATATATATATATATATATATATATATATATATATATATATATCGTAATTTGATACATTTCTTATAAATGATATAAAAGCTAATTAACTGTATCTCATCGAGATTTACATCAAATTATATCTCATCCAGAGATACCATTAAGCGTCAATATTTCGACAAACAGAAATATTGTAGAAAAATAATAACAATGCTATTAGCATTATTCTCTGTAGACACAAAACTCAGTATTCCGATGGGGAGAGAACCTATTACAATGAATATCCATTTTATTAACTAATATTCTTACAATTTATTCGTTTAAATTTGTGTGATCTCTTCGAAAGAGTCTGAGAATTACGTTAAGATCTGTAATAAAATAATCCAAATTACATGTGAATATATATGCGTAATAATAATAGTTACATCATGCTAGATCTGCTGTTACAATCAAGCTCATATGAACAGTAAATTAACTTATTATCTATATGCAATCATAATATAGACTATCAGGCGTCAAAGTCTCCCATTACGTATCTGTGTCCAGGACATTAACATTCTACTTCTTTCTTGGGTTTATTTAATGTTTACACCTTCCATTGGTTACCTATTAAGTTGAATCCTGTGTTATGCTATCCACTGATGTCCTGAGTCATGCGTCTTGTTTTTAGTAAACATTTCCGTTTGAGATTTTCCTCTGAGACAAATAATATAGTGTGTGCTTGGGTAGAGATGTTAATAAGTCATTTCAGCTTCCAGATAGTTTTCCGCGTTCATTTTCAGTATATATTGTGAAAGTACAGTTTACACTGTGTTAGAATGTTTCTTGTGAGGTGCATCAAATAGTTGTTTCGAGTTGAGGCAGATTAATCAAAAATATGATCGATGGAAAATAAGTCAGGAGAATATCTTTACAAAGACATATTCTCAGAAAAGAAACATGTTCTTAGAAAAGCAAATTGAATAATTGAGAGATCGATCGGAAATATATTGATAGAAACAATATAATTCGTAGAAAATAATGAAAGCCTATTATCGCCTTTGTAAATAGCTATTTTACTTTCAAAGCAATTATGATAAATGATGAAATAAATTATATTTTAAATTATGTTCAGGCGTTCGCATTTTAACCAAAAACAAAATAAAACAATGTTTAGATAATGAATTTTCTCAAAATTGAATATTTAATTTAAATTTTTGATTGGATATAAAGCCTCGAAGATAATCTAATGTATATCTATGTGTGTGTGTGCGTGTGTATATATATATATATATATATTATTGTTTTATTCTCTTACTTGTTTCAATTATTTGACTGCGCCCATGCTGGAAACCCCCCTTAAGGGATTTTAGTCGAAGAAATCGACGTCAGGACTTATTTTTTGTAAGTATTGTACTTATTCTATAGATCTCATTGGCCGAACCGCTAGGTTGTGGGGACGTAAACACACCAACATCGGTTGTCAAGGGTGGGGGACAAACATAGACACGAAGATACATACACACATACACACACCCGACGTGCTTCTTTCAGGTGTCGTCTACCAAATTCATATATATATATATA
>NC_068981.1:59670324-59676016 GCF_001194135.2 Octopus bimaculoides | reverse complement strand
GTATGTATGTATGTATGTATGTATGTACAAACGCCTTGATTGATACCGTCCCCACAGTTAAGGCTTTTCTTAGTATCAGAATTCAATATAAACTCCTACTCACAAAACCGTATCTTTACATTGAATTCTTCCAATAAGTATGAATTATGGCAACCATGTCACATATTATCTAATGTACCTAATCGATTAGAATAAATATCAAATGTAAATAATATCAAAATTTTTTTTACTAAGAAAGATATTTCAAAATCAAACACCAAACGTATGTATATTTTCTAATGATTTCAGTTTTTCTTTTTATCTATATAATTACTGTTTATATAAGCACTTCGATGTAAAGTTTTCACTAAGCCTCAGTAGAGGTTTTAATGATTTCTGTTATATTAAATATTCTTTTTTCTCCTTTTTAAATAATAATTAGCCAAAAGATTACGAGTTTCATCAGAATTTTATATTTCCAATCGCATAATTAATTTTGCATATTTAGACTGTAACTGTTACGTTAAATTTTTAGACTTGCCATTCTTCTAGAAACGGGATTTTTTAAAATATATTTATTACTCTTTCAATTGTCATTTAAACTGAATTATAATCCTAAGAAGTCGATTAAATGAACTTATGACTCAAATAGACTTAGAGGCATGTGGAAAATAGAGATAGATAACCAAATCGATAGATAGATAGATTCTCTCACACACAAATATACACTGGCCAAAATAAGTTTAAGACCTATGATGACAGTTCTATTCCTTCATTGATATATTTTTAATAAAACTGTATAAAATCATTTTACTACCGTCCCATCTAAATAAAAGGTAAGTTTCATTTATTTCCACACTTTACGTAGATTGTATATGTGTACGCCGGGCTGTGGGCCGATTGGAAGGAAGGACGCCTCCTTAATGACCTCAGGTCCCTTAGACTGTTTGTAATAAATAGTTACCACAGAAACCAGACTGAGTGGGCTGCGAGGCTTTCCACCCCTCCTAAACGGGTACGAGAAAATTATTTCACTATGCCAGCCTGGAGTTGGGGGAGGTGTTGATGTTATCTGCAGGAAGGATTTGAAACTGCACTTAAGAACAATCTTTGTCAACCCGGGGGGCAGGCTGGTCGTCGTCGATGTGATGCACGGCAGTTGTAAAACCTTGTAGAACTGGACAGTCGAACTTTTCCCGAAGCATAGAGAATTTTCTAGGAACGTCACATACTTTAGTATTGTTAGGAGACTTTAACACAATTTGCGATGCACACGTAGATTGTTTTGGCTCGAATCCTGATAGGAGGTGTAACTCATGCCTCACCGATCTGCTCAGTTGTTTTCAGCTCGCAGATCGGTATAGACTAGAATTCCCCGACGCTCCATTGTGGATATGGTCTAATAGCGTTGGGAGTTCGGGGTCTTACTTAGATATGATTATTGTAAGATGTAAAGATAAAGACTTAGCTAGCTGTCCATAATTTCACTACGTCAGCTACAGTGATCACAAATTTATGACCTGTAGACTCAACTTAGAATACGTAGACAGGGTCCCTGCTACTGGAAACTCAAGAAGTCACTTTGGACTGTGTGGAGTACAGAAGCCGGATTAGGCAACTAGTAATGAGGGCATTGACCGGATCCATTATTAACAACAAATACTGGCATGCCTTCAAAAGAGCCGTCAAGTTTGAGTCTATTAGGCTTAACAAACAGCTAGCAATTAAGAAGGTTAGGATAGAAAGGGACATAGTTAAGGCTCTAGAAGAGGCAATGGGGACTGACAATGCGACCCAAGTCGTAGCATCGAGATTGGCTCTCAACTTACACCCCGAGGCTAGACACGAGCTAAGCTCTGTGCAATGGGATGTCAGGGAATCGACGCTGCCGAATGTATCCATGTGGTAGAGACTCAACGAGGCAATGATGTCACAAGTTCTTTCACGGATCAGCAGGAATGTGCAGTAAACGAACCCGAGATGTGCAAGGTTTTTCGCGAGCCGGTCTGCATCAAGCGTTCGGTGCGTCAAATATGTCCCCTCTCCTCATTTCTGTATGCGTTGGCTCTGGAACTTTTACTGCGGAAGCTGGAGGCCATGAGGGACGTGCCGCGTGATCTCGGTTGCAGAAGATCGGTTACGGAGTATGCGGATGACATCACCATCATCGTGTCCGAGGTGGACCACCTACAGAGGTAGGTGAGGCCATCAAGGTGTACGAGGCGGTGGCAGGAGCAAAAGGTAACTAGAAGAAGTCAGTCGGCTTGCAACTCGGCACCTGGAGAGGCAAGTCGATACCTCCTAACAGCGTCATCGGGCGTTGGACGGAGGGGCCGGTTAAATTGCTTGGATTTTGTTTATGTCCGGATCTCTAGATAGAGAGGAATTGATCTGGGGAAAATCCTGAGCTTCGACGAAGATCACCTTGCTGGTTTGTTCTGAAGGACATTCAGACCGGGGTCTTTGGACAACTTCCAAAAGTCTCTGGCTTGGCAGTGTTACCGAGGAACCTTACCAGTTCGAGATAAACTCGCTAGGCACGGCTATTCATGTCAGCCCACTCGCCTAAAATGCGTACAGAGCATTGAAACTGTTCTGCACGCTATTGTGCAGTGTCCCGAAAATTTCGGAACTGTGGGTTTACATCGAACGACTGCTGTCACATCTGGGAAGAGTACAGCTGTCCTCTAAGTCGGTTATAAAGATTGTTCCACCACCATCATTCAACAAGGAATGCAATGTGTGTTTTCTTGCTGTGGAAGCGTTAGCGAAAGAGGTTGTTTGGAGGACGAGAATGAGAGGGGTGGCGACGGATGCCTTCATCTCCAGCCCTGGTTTGGTCAACCTGTTCGCTTTCCAGCTTAAAAGGAAACTAAAGCTGCAAAGAAGACGCCTGTCACCCGTGATATACGAACACCGACATTAGTGGCATCGACAATGGAGGTCGATAGTCTTCTCTGATGAGAGCCGGTTCTGCGTTTCCACCCCGGATGGCAGAGAGAGGGCGTGGTGTAGGAGGGGGTGAACGCTACAGAGACGCATGTGTCATCAAGAGAGACGCGTGGGGTAGCCAAAGCGTCATGGTTTAGGCTTGAATCAGAGAACTGAGCCCCATGTGTTCCAAAATGTTGGTGCAGGCGGAGGGAATGGCATCACAGCGTAGCGCAACGTTGACCAGATCCTAAGACCTCACATCGTGCCATTCACGCGTCACCATTCCCACGTGTTCTGGCTGGACAATTCTCCCTCCCACACGGCCAGGGTCACCATGGACTTCCTGCGTCAGAACAACATGAGAACCATGCCGTGGCCAGCTCTCGGTGCCAATTTGAACTCAGTTGAACACTTGTGAGATGAAATCCAGCGACAGCTGAACCAGGTGGTCCCAAGCTCGACAACTCGTGTGGAACTGGGAACAACACCAAATGTAATGGACAACACCAATTGCAGACCACTAAACAGTCAACATAATCTTTTGCTGGTGCAACTTTGGCTTTGAGAAATGTTTGGGGGGCTCATCACGATCAATCAATTGACTTGATCGTTTACAGTTATCATAAAGGATCTACTTTTCGTCACAAGTGACTATTCTGTCAAGAAAAGGATCATTGGTGCTTTGCAGAAAGAGCATCAGGCACACTTCAAAACGCCGAACATTTTGATTTTCATTGAGGTCATGTGGTACCCATTTATCGCCTCACCAATCTACTGCAGATTGCGTAACACCGTTGCAATACCGACACCAAGTGCCTGAGACATTTCTCTGACACACTGACGTGCGTGAGTTTTGTTCGTCAATTGTTTCCCATTGTTCATTGTCAAGACTGCATGACTGTCCCCTTCCTTCTTCATCTTCAAGGCTCTCATCCCCACTACGGAATTTCTGAAATCGCCTTCGTGCTGTGGGATCACTTGTGGACCCATCTCCTCATGATCTGTTGGTATTGGCAGCGGTTTGGGAGGCATTGTGCCCAATCTTGAACTCATGCAAGAAATGTAAGTGAAGGTCCTTTTTTTGTCATGTTCATAAATAAATGTGCCTACGTTTCAAGAATTTTTTCTGTTTGAAATAAGTAGAAAATTATTAAAAAGCATACATCAATTATAAGTATGTCGAAATTCACCTAAAATAAAATTAAAATACTATGATAAAATTACGTTTCAAAGCACGACACTAAGAGCGGACATTATTTTCGGAACAACCTGATATTAATCTCATTAATTTCTCAGACTGAATGAACTTCTTGAGCTCTCTATTTTTATTTGGTTCCTCCAAAATATATTTGTTTGAATGTTTTTCTGAAGTATAAACAATTTTAAATAGTGTGCATAGGAAATAGTACTTCGCGATTCTTTTCGAATAAATCACATACTCAATTTATTCTGTTGGGAGTCTCTTTTATTTATTAATGTAACAACTGATTTATGTAGGTACTGGGAATTTTGATCAGATTCAGTGAAATTCATAGTGGCGTTGTTGATATAACTTCTACAGCTAAAAATGTGGATAACATTTTCAGCTTTCTTTGTTAATGGCTAATTCGATGTACTGAGTTAGGCCTCCATTATTCCTTTCTTTGCGAAATGCATATGCTACTACTGACGCTATTTAAATTTATTGATTGGAAAGAATGACGCAGTAAAACAGCAAGATAGAAGACTATAATGGCAAAAGAAAGACCAAGTCTTATGCATTCTAAATATACTATATACCCTAAGTATAAGAATACGTATGGAGCTTTTCTGGAGGATTTGGGATTACTCAAGTATTAGAAAATAAATATTTCTTGCATGCAAATAAAAGAAAAAGTAATCTTGTAAGGAAAGCATATTTTTGGAACATTTCTGTTCCTCCCATTAACTTCTTCAAAGAAACCAAAATATATCGTTGGTTCGGTCTGGTCAGAATTTCAACTCTTACTACTGAGTATGCTGCCACTTCTTTGTTTACAACATGAATGATTTTATTAAGCATTTCGCTGGTCAAAATATTTGATATGTAAGTTCCATTCAAAATCAATATATTGGTAGTTACATCTGCCAAAATTACCCTTTAGAATTCAGATCGAAAGATTTACGTTACTTAATGCATATTATATTCTATTTGAAATTTTTATATTCTATCTTTTTATGCCATGCATTTCATATTTAGCTAAATAAATAAATCTCTATAAACTGAAGCATTGTCTTACGTAAATCCTAGCACATTGAAACATTGAAGAATTAAGAAGCACTTATCTTGAAAAGCTACCACGGGCAGATATGTAAGAATGGGAAAAGCGAGTCAGAAACTGCACTACAGCTCAAAATTTCTTCTTATATACAATGCCACTTAATTAAGGTGAGACGCCGGAAGGGTTTCCATCACCCACTCACACCGGCCACTGAGAAGCTTTGTTCTGCCACTGAAACCAGATAATCTCTTCTTCGGCAACTGAATTCAATTTTGTTATCTTTGGACGTACATTTTTATACGTCGCTAAGCTCACTGGAATGATCTTTATCATTAATCTTTACGTTTACTTGTTTTAGTCATTAGATTCAGGCCATGCTGAGGCACCGCCTTCGGGATTTAGTCGAATAACATGACCTCATTACTTCTTTTTTGAGCCTGATACATAATCTATTGGTTTCTTTTACCAAACTGCTAGGTTACTGGGACACAAACATACGAACACCGGTTGTCAAGCGGTCGTGCGGGGACACTGAGACA
>NC_068981.1:59664989-59670199 GCF_001194135.2 Octopus bimaculoides | reverse complement strand
ATATATATATATATATATATACGACTTCTTTCAGTTTCCGTCTACCAATTTCACTCACAAGGCTTTTGTCCGCCTGATGTTATAGTAGAAAACACTAGCCCAATGTGCCACGCAGTGGGACTGAACCCGTAACCATGTGATTGGGAAGAAAGCTTCTCTGCACACAGTCACACTTGTTTATATTTAAATATATATACATAAATACTTATTTTTATATTACTACAATATTTCTGAAAAGATAACAATAAGCTGACAGAAGTGATAATGATCAAAATTAAGTTTCTTGGAAGGCTTCATTTATTCTCTTCTTTTGGAACCTCGAATCTAGAAGAGTACTTTCGTTCTCCCAACGTCAATGAAATAAGGGTTTGTTTTAAATATAAATTATAGAATGTGAATCAATCAGCCAGATAAATATATCAAGCATCTGTACTGGGATTTTTTCAGGAAACTCTCTGCAAAATGTAGCTGATACCCAATTTAGGGTTTAAAGCAACTATATACTGGATAGTCAAATTAAAAATCATTACTGATAAATACCTTGATGTCCAGTTAAATTATGATTAGTTAATTCTACAAAAGTCTTTGAGAACATGTAAATTGAAATAGGAATATTCTTTGCTGGACAATACATTTAGATAGACAATTTTACCAATCTATGAATGGAATTATTTTTATTGTTTTATGTAAAAGGGTAATATCCAAGAGGAAAGAGTTGAATGTCGATGACTCATATTTTGTTTATGGTGGGTGCTGTGCGTTGCTTAGTATTTTTTGTTAATTAATTCGACCTCTCTGTACATAGAGACAATACATATATAAATATTCTGGAGAACTTTTTTTTTCATTCGGAAATGTTTACTTAAAATAATGTAATGGTGTCACATTATATGGATGTCTTATTCAACTGCATGTAATTTCACAATTTCGAATAATTGGAGTTAATAGAAGTTTTCTATCAAATATTTCATTTATCTTACACATATTGCCTCTCTTTATCATTCTGAAGAAAGATGTTTCATTGGTAAATCGATTTTCTTTCAAAAAGGTATGATTGATGGATATTTTAAAATCATATTGTGATATAAGAAATCGGGAAAATTTGTTTTACCATAACTGCATTCTATTACATTGCTTATATTTGACTTTTGAAAACAATATTCAGATACGATACCGCCAGCATTATAATGTGGTCACATATGACAGAGTAACTTACGTATGAATATTATTGGTGACAAAAGTGACCACAACTGAAGCAGTGAGACAAGATACAAACCAATAAAGCTATCTTCCTTATGTTGAAAAGAAAATGATATCAGCTTTGTTCAGAGTAAAAAAGAAACTGTACAGATGCTGAGCTGGAATAAATCGATAAGCGTGCCTTTAATACGAGTTGAAGGATATTTTCTGAGTCATTGCTGTGTGGGGGATGAAAGCGATATATGCTAAATAAATTACATTTTGAAATGCTACTGGAAAACATCGGCATGTGAATATAATTCAAGCTTACAGCGTTGTACATATTCCATCAGAAAAAGCCATCATACAAATATTCCAGAACAAAGATACGTAAAATGTTGTCTGTGCATATTGTTGTTATATCCGTCTATATAATTTATATATGTGTGTCCGAGACATCATTTCTGTACACCAGTGTATGTTTTACGTTTAGACACAAGTAAGCAACGTTTTGTAAAACATGAAATTCATCACAATATATTTCAACAATGCGGAAATTTTATCCATCAAAGTAAGTACCATTACAATCAACACATTTTTAGCAACGAGTTACAAGTTTGTTTATTCCGGTAAGGAAAAAATCTGGAGTTATGAAGCTGATGAACTCTTTGAATGCACTTTCACGGTTTGATTTTTCAACTCCTTCTTTCGAAGGAAACTATCAAGGTGCTTGAAAAAGTGGTAGTCGGTAGGAGAAAGGTCTGGGGAGTAAGCTCGGTGGAAAAGAACTTCGTAGCCAAGTTCCATCAACTTCTGAAGCGTCATTAGTGAAACGTATGGTCCAGCATTGTCATGAAGAATGATTGACCCTCTTCTGTCGACCAGTCTGAGACACAGGGGTAGCAGTTTTTCGTTCATTTCGGCAATTGCGTGGCAATGTTTCTGCAGTAATGGTTTTCTGGGTTTTAAAAAGTTATAGTGACTGAGTCCAGTAGTACACAACCAAACAGTCACCATAACCTTCTTTTTGAAGAGCTCAGGATTTAGAGAAGTTTTTTGGGTGCTTCATTTTGATCCAACCACAGCGAAGAACGTCTTTTATTATTGTACAGAATCCACTTTTCATCGCAAGTTACAATACGGTCGAGAAATGGATCGGTCTGGTTACGAAGAAGTGACGTGTAAATTTCATATCTGCGCATTTTCTGAAATTCATTCAAATCGTGTGGTACCCATTTCTCGAGATATTTTGATTTTCCGATCACATGCAAATGATTGCAGGCAGTTTTCTGAAATTCTTTTACCAGTTCTCGAGTGGTTTTGCGTGGATATTTCTCAATGACAGACTTTAACAGACTTTAATTGACCGTCATCTCCACTGCAAAATCATTTAAACCATTTTCCAGCTGATCACTCAGTGGTCGTTTCCTCACCAAACGTTTCGTTGATATCGCGAGCAGTATCAGCTGCTTTACGTCCTTTTTTCAAGTTGGTTAACAACATTGCTCGAATATCGCGCTTTGACAGTTCCATTTCAGATGACTGTAACAACAGTGAAAAAATATCAATATTAATTTATTGATGCATTTTGGGAAGTCTATGTCTGTATTATCAGACCATTTCAACTACTACAGAGACTTTCTACGGCCTGTGAATGGTAATCTCATAAGTTTCTACATATGCTTTTTGAAGAGAAAATTTCGGAACGAACTTTAAGAATTTTAGTGAAGCATCTTAACTAATTTAGTAAAGCATGGTAACGAACTTTAAGAATTTTAGTAAAGCATCTCAACCAGCAAAGAACCAAGAGATTCACAGGCAGCTGCTTATATACTTTACTTTACTTCATATAATATTATAAAAATAAACTGAATTCTTCTCCTCTCAGACAAAATACCCGTTTAGATTGGAACGTATATTATTCAGAAGTATTGCAAAATGTAGTAATGTACCCTGGCCCCCGCAGCCATTTAGACCATAGACTGACGCTGGTATGTTCCATATATTATAGTAGCAATTATAAAACAAGTACAGAGAGCTAATAATACAGTGATATGATAATGCCGTCCAAATATAGTAAAAACGTGAGTCGTTATTGCTATATTTCAACGATATTCTTATATTACACACTCACGGGGGTTGCCACCTACACGTAGACACCTACAACTCAGTTATTTCTCTTGGAATCGTTTTTCATGATCACCCCACACATATTACCAGGAGTGCATTAACCACTACGCCTAGACTTTTCTTTGTAGAATGTCCGCTTCCTGTTGTTAGCTCCCTGCATATGTTTTACAGTTGCTACCAAATTGCATCTATATAAATGGAACGTATCAGCGTCAGTCTCTGGTCTGAAATGGCGCCGACGGCCAGGAAACTAACCCTTCCTGTACGCTAAGCTAATATAAAGATAATACATCCCGATTATATTTTGTAATACTTCTGAATACCTTTGTATTACTTCAAAGGTAAACCGCTATTTTAGACTGAGACTGCTTAAAAAGTAGAATAATGTAGGAGAGTTCAATTTATTTTTATAATGTGATGTGCAGTAAATTTTATAAGAAGCTGCATGTAACTTTAGTTCAGAAGATTGACTTTAGTTAAGATGCTTTACTAAAATTTTTAAAAATCGTTTCAAAACTTTCCATCTTTTGAAACTGATCTATGTTGAATTTAGTACATGAAAGCAATGTAGCTTTAAAATATATTTTTGTTTCATCTTCATGCCCAATGTTAAAATTTTACATGTATTTGAAACAGTCAACTATGTTATATAAGAGTTTTAATAGCTTTTGTAGTATATTATTTACATCATTTACATTTGACAGATATTTGTCCTCATCGTGTTTGTTGTTAACACAACGTTTCGGCTGATTACTCTCCAGCATTCATCAAGTGTCCTGGGGGAATTTCGAACTTAGGTTTTCATTCCTAACGTATTTTCCCGATGTTATTATTATTGTTATTCAGGTCACTGACTGGAATCCAACACGGAACGTTGGGATTAGTATCCCGTGCTCTTAACTACTACGCCATATGCTCGTGGGCAATTATGGAGTGAAGTTTAGGGCTTATACATATAATATTTTCCTATCCTTCCTTAATACTGGTTCCCATATCTGCACTATGTCTGCTTAGGAGGTTATTATGTCCTAGAATATATGCTGCCTCTTTTAGTTTTTGTATTTTCTAGTGGTGTTCTCTGTCTATTATTTTAACTTCATCCCACAGGGGGAGGTGATCTCCGTTTCTCCATACATGATCAGCTATACTCGATGGAACTGTTGACCTTCTGTGTAGAAACTACCAACTTCAGAATGGACATTGTTATATATCGACAAGAAGAGGGTTTAGCTATGGATTCACCATTATCACTGATAATAGCCAATATGTACATGGATACTTTAAGAATTTGGCTTTAGGATCAACACCACTAAAACCAACACTATGGCTGCGACATGTTGATGATACCTTTATTCACTGGCCCCACCAGGAAGATGTCCAACTACTGTTAGATTATGTGAACTCAATAAAGACGCCCATACAGTTCACAATGGGAAAGGAAACGACAATCAGCTAGCATTCTTGGACATATTAATAACACGCACCAAGTACGGATGGAAGACATCCGTATACCGCAAGCCGACCTTCACTGGACGATACCTCAACTTCAATTCTCACCATCCATACAGTGTAAAGAAATGGATTGCTCAGTGGGTAAAACATCGAGCGAAGAATATAATTAGCGATCCTGATATACACCACGAAGAAATGACCAAGCTAAGTAACAATCTATTAAGCAACAACTACCCCACAGATATACTATCTATTCCAATTATGAAGAGAAGGGAGGATGAAACCCATAAACTGGCCACAGTCTGTCTAATCTATGTGAAAGCCTCTCCGAAAAGATACAAAAGATACGTGGCCCATATGACATCAGGACAGCATTCAAGAGTAATACAACACTTCACAAATATCTCCTTCGAGTAAAACCACCAATAGAAGAGAATATGACCAAAAAC
>NC_068981.1:59662893-59664979 GCF_001194135.2 Octopus bimaculoides | reverse complement strand
TAAAACCACCAATAGAAGAGAATATGACCAAAAACTGCGTGTATTCCATCCCATGCAGCTGTGGGAGGTGATACAAAGCCGAAACATGCCGCCGCCTCAAAATAAGGGTAGACGGACGTTGTAGAGCTGTGACACGTGGAGATATTGATAAATCGGGTAGAGTTGATAATGTATGGAAAAACGGAGATCACCTCCCCCTGTGGGATAAAGTTAGAATAATAAACAGATAGAACACCACTAGAAAATACTAAAACTAAAAGAGGCAGCACATATTCTTGGATATAATAACCTCCTAAGCAGACCTTGTGCAGATATTAGTAACATATGGGAACCAGTATAAAGGAAGGATAGGAAAATATTAGATTTATAAGCCATAAAATTCACTCCGTAATTGTCCACGGGCATATGACGTAGTGGTTAAGGGCGCGGGCTACTAACCCCCAACATTCCTCATGTTCGCAGCGAGCTGCGGGAATCAAATTTATGTCATGCATATTCATTCTTAATACATTCCAGGAACGTGATTATGCTAATCGCCGTTACACCGTTATAAATTAATAAAACGCATGTTAGATTTTTTGACCCGTGGTAACTTTTGGTTGAGGAATTGATCACAACGATGTCCATACACCCGGTGCCCTAAAGACTCCTGGTGCTAAAGAATCAAGTGTGTTTTGAACACATTCATCTGAAAGGAAAATTTATTCTTCATTGACACGATACAATGGAGATTAGCGTATTAACGTTCGAATCTGATAGAAGGTATTAAGAATTTTTAAGATAAGCAATACTTAGCTTAGAAACTAGGACATTGGTTGACAGCATAATTTAACTCTGCAAATATTACTTTGGATTCAGTAACTTGTGAAAAATATTTCTGCTTCTCTTAAAGACAAAATCTTACGATGCTGGTCTCAGAGAAATCAATATGCAAAGATTTCCGTTGCAAACGTTATAATGCAAGAACTACGTTCTTGAAAAGTATTTCGACGCAGTTCGGATATCAGAATTAAAATAATTTAACTTCGTCTATGCTATTGATGTGCAAGTATAGTTTAAGCTTTCTATTTTACTATATAACAACATAGAATAGTTGTTGCACAATATTTATTGATTTTTCATTTGGCTAATGACTTATTTATAGAATTCTGTAGTGTTTAAACCAATTTACTTATCACACATATATTGAAGATGTCTCAGCAGATTAACTGCTTCGTCAGGTCTCAGCGAAAATACGTTTTTTTTTTATCATTTAGTTAATAGCGAATACAATTCTCATGTCCTGACAAAGCCTTAACTTTTAATTGTCCAGTCTCTTAGTCTTGTTGTATACTACAAGACAGTCCAACGTAATAATCAATGGATGAACAACACAACTGATGCATGATTTATTCATGCAGGATATTGAATAGAAATTTGTCATCAGGAGATTCATTCTTCGTGAACGTAACATTCTGATTTTCTTATTTCATAGAAAAGAACTAAAACATATGCAATAGCGATACATTTCTAATGACAAAATATTGCTTAATGTAGCTCTGCAGAGACATACTGATTTAAATAGTATTAAAAGTCTGTCAAATATGAATATGGTGAACTAAAGCATCTATCAACAAAAAATGTATTCACAAAAATTCAAAGTGCTATTAGCCTCTTATACATACGGTTACAACTCCTACTTATCATTTAGTGCAACTAAAGCTAATTGACAAAAAAAGACATCTACTCAGAAATTCACTGGACTAGATGTTACTATAGGAACCATCAACTTCTTACATTAACAGCAAATTTACAGTTAAGCAAATTGTAAATGGAAACGTCCAAATTGATAATTAATGATACTATATGACCTAATTTTGTGACACTATTCCTTAGATTTCTTGCTATCTTAAACAAAATATGAAAAAATCATAGGCGCAGGAGTGGCTTTATGTTAAGTAGCTTGCTTACCAACCACATGCTTCCGGGTTCAGTCCCACTGCGTGACACCTTGGGAAAATGTCCTCTACTATAGCCTCGGGCCGACCAAAGCCTTGCGAGTGAATTTGGTAGACGGAAACTGAAAGAAGCCCGTCGTATATATGTA
>NC_068981.1:59660090-59662519 GCF_001194135.2 Octopus bimaculoides | reverse complement strand
AGTTTTCTTTCCTCAGTCCAGTTCCAGTTTATCTTTGCAATTTCAGCTGGTTATACTCGAGATTGCTCCAATTTGGCCAGCCCCAAGGAAAAACTAAGCTAATAGCATTAGATTCCTTAGAAGAAAGCAGCGAATGTATACGGAAACAAGGACGGAAAAAACGGAGAAATGTTACACAAATACAAATGCAATTGGCAGAACATAACAACAGGTGTCTTTCGACTAAGGACGAATTAATTTAAGCTGGCGTGTGTGAAAGAAAGACCTTACGGCAGGGACATAAGTTTTGACGGGCACAAGGAGGAATATACATGTTGCACGGATGGTAGTCGAAGCAAGAAAGAAAGGTCAGGCTTGGCCGAACACTGGTCACGTGGAGAGAGAAAAGAGAGAGGGGTAGGGGCGGAGGGATAGAATAATTAAGGAGGAGCGAGAAAAATGAAAGGTACAGAGTGAAGTGAAAGAAGACAGAAAGTGAGCCTGAAGAGAACGCCAGGTAATGTGAGGGAGGGGGAATCATACATATACAAATAAATTTCTAATAAATATGTACTTGTGGTTGCTTTGGTTGCAACTATGAGTGGGTGATGAAGTCTGCATATTTAAATATTAATATTTGGGCCGGGCTAGGAAGAGATGCAGGAAACATGCCGATATTTAAATGTACATGATTACAAATTATTAGAAAGCCACGTGGCAGAAATTTCATTACGATAATGTAATCTTCGATAATGTAATATTAACACTTCCGTTGGCTGCATGCGGACAAATGGATCCGAAAATGTAGTGTAAGCGAAAGTAGTCGCTATCTTCCATTGAAGTGCCATTAGTGTCAAAGAATGGTCTCGAATATGAAGCTTATATATTAGGCTAGCACGTTAGTTATTAGCGTAATTTGTATTTTTATTATTTTGGTGGGACTCGTCATTGAAATCTACATTCTGATGCAGCACGAATCAGAACTGAAATAAATTTTAAGATGTAAATTCTGTATGTGTTTGAGGCAATACCAATATAAACCTATTACTTTATTCTTACGAGTCCTTAAAACTATTCCTTATATAACTAGTGATAATGAACATAGTTTATACATTCTCATCAGTAATAACAAGTGAAAATATTCATTATTAGTAGGTGCTAGTGGGACAAGTTTTGATTCAAGGGTGTATAATCGTAAAACTTTATTTCAATACAAAATAGATAAACTTCACTTCTTAAGTTTTAATGGAACCTTAAAAAGAAGCATACTAAGTATTATAAGGAATGGTTAATTGTAGATAGTACACTACAATATAATGCAAAGAAGCTACAATACAACTTATGTCTCGATGAGGTTCTCATTGTCCTTATATGCAAACGCAACATGTTAAATAAAAGGAATGAATAAATGTTAAATTGTATGCATTCCTTTAGAAAAAAATTGTCAAAACCTCATCCAAACAAGTGTACTGCTGTTTAGTGCACCCTAAATATATACTAGATTTGATTTACATTTGTCAGTCTGGTATATTTAGTATATGTTGTTATATCAATTTTAACACTTTTTTCCTTAATTGCCCTTTATAATGCAATATAATTATAATTTTAATTGTAATTATAATATAATTTCATGTATACATCTTCAGTTTAACATATACGTAATATTATAGATCGTCTAAAATATGACGGGTATTGACTCGTGTCTTTAATCACTGATTTACTTCATTTAACTTAATTATATGTTGTTTTTTTTATTTAGTTCTGAAACATAATCCTGCTAAATGTAGAGTCATTTAACTTTGTATAGAACATCTTTCTTAGTGACGGTTATCTTTAGGTTTGTCTTTAATTTAGCTAGTCTTCCTCTATGTGCTACGTATACTTAGAGGTGTCACTGATCAAATTACAATTTTATTTCGACCAGAATAACACAGTCACAATATAGATATGAATGTACATTTAGCATTCACCTGATTAATAAAAATGTAGTAGTAAACAGGCTTCGTGTACTGCTTTTCGTCCTCCTCTAGTTGCTGGATGTATAAGGCGACATCAGAGATCGAAATTACAATCCTAATTTGGCGTGATATATAACTTCTAAATAGGTCATTTAAGTATACATTCCTATTGCTTAAAGAAAAGTGGAACTGGTCACAGAAAAATACTGACTGGAGACTTAAGCTTCCTACTGCCTTACTGATTTACAACGCTTACTAATCTCTGCCATGGCATTACAAGTTTGATAGGAATAGAATGGAAAGAAATTCTTGTTTCTCTGTAGGATTTTACTCCATCAAATATGGAACCAATTATATATGTATACTGCAGCATGCTACTGTTTTGTTACGCTATTTTATTTAAACACGTATAGCTGATTAAATGTCTGTTGAATCTTTATTCATTATGTGTTTTCTAATATATTCTGCATTTAAAATACGATTCGGGGGGGG
>NC_068981.1:59647356-59659783 GCF_001194135.2 Octopus bimaculoides | reverse complement strand
GTATGTGTGAGTACCTGAGTGTTTATGTATATGTTCTCGTGTGTGTGTGTGTGTGTGTGTGTGTGTGCGTGTGAGTGCCTGAGTGTTTATGTTTATGTGCTCGTGTGTGTATGTGTGTGTGTGTGTGTGTGTGTGTGTGTGTGTGTGATTATACGTATATGTTTATTGTATATGTATTAAAATGTGAATAGAATTAAAACAACTTCTTGGTGTAACTATTTGACTTGGCAATGCTTTCTAAAGAAATAAGAAATATTCATAAGGCACTATGTAGAAGGGATATCCAACGCTAATCTCAATTAATCTACTTCAATTACGTTTGCTTTTTTATGGAACATTTTCGAAATAGAAAATTAACTTACGTCCCTAGAGATATCTGCTCCTGCAAGCAAATATAAATTGTGTGGCAATGTTAAAACCATAATCAAATCAAATCAAAAGAATAGCGCAAAGAATACATTTAGAAGTGAATTAGTACAATATTTGTATATCGTGTCTACAGTGCAGTGATAACAAAACTTTTAATGTAAGCTTCAAATCATTCTAAAGCTAAAATTAGTTGCTTACAGAAATCTGACAGTAAGCTCTTAAAATATAAAATAAACTTGAACTTACCACTGTGTTTATTAAATCATAAGTAGGAATAGAATTTATAATCGCATCGGAAAAACTTCTTAGATTAATTGACTGGGCAAAGATCCTAATAAATTCAAAAGTTTTAATTCGAAAATTTTTTCACTGACAGAATTTTAATTTGCTAAGTTTTGAGAATTTTTCCGGAGAGAGTTTTATTTATTTCAAATAAACACAAAAGTCTAATCTCCTTCAAAGTGAAACCCTCTATCTTCAATGTACTTGTTGAAGTGATCCAAGCACTTTGAGAAGACCCGTTGAAGTCCTCCAAACTGACAGTGCCCACGACCTCATTGCTCCATTGCCTTCTCAATGTCTTAAAAATGACTGTCCCTAAGTTTCTTCTTCAGCAGAGAAGACAGATGTGACAGGGGATAAGGGACAGTTTGAACCCACCTGTCTCAAGTAGTTGGTAATCAAAATGGTTAAAAACGATTGTCCCTAAGTTTCACCTTCAGTTTGCAGAGACGACAGATGTGACAGGTGATAAGAGACAAGTCTGTAAGGAGGATAAGAGTCAGTTCTGAAGCCCATTTTTGTCAAGTAGTTGGTAACCAGAATGGAAATGCTTATTGTCTTCACAGATACGCAACAGTTTTCCTCTAGAAGATTGAGAATTTTACTCAACTTATTCTGGTGATCACACGTCCGTCTTCCTCCTACACCTCTCATCGTCTTTTGACCCCCTTTCCACTGAGCTAGCGAAATAGAAATGCTGGGCTCATGGAAGTTAATCCATAAACATTTCATAACTTTCTCTCGTGTTTTTGTCCAGTTTAACACAACACTTTATTTCATAGAAAGCTTCCAAATTGTGTACACGTCCCTACTGCATTTTGGAAACCAAACGGCTGTGACAAACAATGACAGGGTGCTTTCAAAGTGTTGTAACAACCATCACCTTCAATCTGGAATAATGAAAGTTGGAAGGTCAGCTTATTAAATGAGTATTAAATATATGCTAAAATAGAATAATCTAGGACATTTATAACTGTATCTTCTAGAAAAGTCTCAAACCTTCTGGAATGTACTCCTTATTGACTTTTGTTTCAAATACAAATAAATGGCCGTGGGTCCCGACCGATATCTCCTCTAACATTAAAGTGATTCAATTGAATATGTGAGGAATTTTAAATTAGTTTCCTAAAATCAACGTGTTTCCACACAGAACAAAAATAAAATATTAACTATTTTTCATGGGATGGGAGTTGTATTTGAATTCCGATTCATTTCTATATCATAGACAATTCTTTTCTACTCTAGGTGCAGGCCGAAAGTTTTGGGGAGGTGGCCAGTCGATTAGATCTACCCAAGTACGAAATGGTACTTAATTTATCGACCCCAAAAGGCAAAGTCGACCTCGGCAGAATTTGAACTAAGAACGTAAAGAGAGACGAAATACCGCTAAGAATTTCGACCAGCGTGCTAACATTTCTGCCAGCTCGCTGCCCTCGTATATCGTAGACAATTGGCATTAATCTGAAAGCGTTAGATATTTCAGAGAGTGCTTCCGAAGAGGCTCACCTGAGTTTTGTACGAGGGAAGATGTTCTCGTAACGGCGCCGGTGTACATATACAACACACGAACACATAAAGGTGTACTCATTCATATATATATGTGTGTGCGTGGGCGCGGGCGCACGTGTGTGTGTGTGTGTACACTAGAGTCTAATATATATATTTCTTTATACACAAACATGCATACATGCACTCACACATATTATAGCCTCATATTTACACACACAGATATATAAAGAAAGAAAGAAAGAAAGAAAGAAAGAAAGAAAAAATATATAAATAAATATTTAAGAGAATGTGAGAGAGAGAATATACAATCACACTTGCGTAGGTGTTTTGATGTGTGTTTTGTCTTTCTTCTTTTGCTTTGCAAGATTTATTTAAGGTTTTTGTTTGTTTGTTTGTTTTTGTTTTTTTTTTGGCGCAAGCGCCTGCCTGCTTATCTATTTCTGAACGACAGAACGATAGAATTTATATTTCTATAGTTGTTTTGTTGGATGTGTTCTATTTTTCAATTTATTTCTATTTCATATTCTATCACCTTTTTTTAATGTTTTACGTTATCGTTAAATCACTTATACAGTTTTAATGCATGTGAGCAAAATGGCTTCTGTATCTCATACGATTTTAGCATTCTAATAGATTCTAAGAGAGAAGACATGTCTTGTTGTAATGGAAATTTACATCATTGAAACCTTTAAAATGCAAATCAGACAAAAAAATTGACATCCTTCACTAAACCAAGTTTTAGTGCTGTTAAGTTGGCAACTTGAACATCAATTGCTTACACTTGTCATGATGTGCACGTTAGACGATGATTTAAAGTTTTCTAGTCTGTTCTATAGTGAGAATGAGTGTGCAACTGTTCCGATAAAATCAATAGATGGCTGTTAGTAATTTCGTACAGATAACTTTGCGTATAGATACGGATTCTAAGAGGTTGTACGTTTATGTATGTGCACGGGTTGATGTGTATCTGTGTGTGTGTACACGCGTGCGTGTTTGTGCGTGTGAATGTGTTTACATGAAAATTTTAATATGTTTCTGCATAAATATATGCGTACATTGACGGTTACACAGATTCAAACACATATGGCTAAAAGTAACCTGAATTACATCTAACTATGTGATATAGCCCCGATTCTGTTGTGAGCCATTTCATTTGTGTTATTTATTTCTCGTATCTACCCTTTCTTGTCAAGGTCGTAATAACCTTTATACTCTTTAAAATCAAATTTGTTGCGATGCTGTTATGACGTACTTGAAACCCAGCTCGAAGATACCTGCTTCATGAGAGACTCATCTCACCATCGAGGCTTACATTGTATTTCACATGTTTACATTACATTCGTTTGTGTCCTTTTAGAAGACCTGATGATATATAAAATAGCAGGAAGAAACGAAAGCAAAATATCAAAAGACGAAGCAAATATATATTAGAATATGTTATCTTAAGCCTAACGTTTTCGCTGCCCTATTGACCATTCTATGATATGTTATTGTTTTTCTAAGAATTACAAAGCGTCTGTATATCAGGAAAGTAAAACGATGGGGCTTGCAACTCACATGTCTTCTCTCGGGGAAATATATTGTCATATGAAATGGAATATTTTAGTCAGTAACTGAAACTTTGTAACCATCACAGTTTTATTTACAGCGGCCAACAATTTTAATATGAGCCCGTTAACGCACATCCTATTATATTTGTGAGCGAGTTAGTGAGCATGTTGACTACGATATGTATTTTAGTGTATAAACACGAGGGCCTCAATTTCTATAGATAAAACTTTTATTTATGCATAACTTAGTGTACATTGTATGTTAGGCAATGGGTTGGGATTAGAAAGCTTATTCGAACTAATACGTTCAAATAATAATGAGCTTCGTAGCTAAATCTGTATTCAAGATTTTCTAATGGATAAAACCTCTCTGCTTCTCTGCACATTTTCAGATTGTATTCTATCGGAGCTACAACAGTGAATTATTCATGATCTTGCCAACAAAATCCTTCTCATTCTATTTCATGTCAAACTAATCTTGCAATTTAGACCTAAGCATGATATTTATTTTCGAACTTATGATTAAATTATATGCTGTGCTTGTGTGAATGGTAATCCTCTTTATCCACATACTCACATAGCCGTAAATGCATCATTCATCTTTACGGCTCATCTCTTGGTTGGGAAAAAAATCCTCATCCACCTTATTCTCCCGACCTTGCTCCTTCAGACTACCAATTGTTTCGTAGTTTACAGAATCATTTGGGGGACATAACTTTCGCAAGCCAGGAGGAAGTCGAAACTGACATTTCAGAGTTCTTCGCTTTGAAACCAAAAGAGTTTTACATTGATGGGATTAAAAGCTTGTAAATAGATGGAAGGTAGTCATAGATAATTAGGGAAAGTACATTGATGATTAAATTTCAATTAAATATAACATTTGATCACTTGTTTTCTTTATTCAAAATTCGGACAGAACTTATGGAATGACCTGATAAAACAAATTTGCTTCAACAAATCTTGAAATTAGCTCACGAGATGAAATCACAATACTTATTTCCATTTGCTCTTCAACGCATAACATTCGCACATTACGTTAAAGGTTTTCAAATTTCTTTTACGTACACGATGCCTATATTATTAATATGGATTATGTCTAATTTGAATAAAGATCTTGGATTCTTTGCCATGTAAAATAAATGCTTTGATAAACTAGTACTTATTTTCCGAATATATTTTCCTTACTGGATGAAATCAATATATTGAATATTCGGGTATAGATTGACATCTCAGTATAGAATGCAGTGCTTTATTATCAATGTTACTAGGTTTAGAAAAATACTATGCTGTCTGTTAGTAAAAATTATATATTACCTAGAATATTTAGAATAAACTTTCTCTCTTGTATGTGACTTCGATTTGAATGTGCGTGTGAGTTAGTTTATACCTGAATCCAAATTGTTCTCGCCTGTCATAGTTCCCATTTACAGCTGAAATACCTAACTATTGAAAGTTATAGGAGATACAATAAAGGGACATAGCCTCATGGGGGTGGTTCATATAGACTCATAAGGCCGTTTTCCTAGTTTCCGTCGTGCACATATTCCTCTCTGGACGGGACGCCGGCATATCGCAGAATTACTCATTTATGTCAGCTGAATGGACTGGAGATTTAAATAAATGCTGAATGAATCAATGTCTTTTCTGTTGTGATGTCATATTGCAGAAATATTAGAATGCCCGAAAACTAAAAAGGGGTATTGTTCATTCTTCCATGAATATTAACAGCGTTGACTTCGTCTTGCTTATCGCAAAAACACGAGGTTTTAGGTTTTATAGGAGAGATAATAAAGTCTGGAAGACTTTAACGGTGGATTTTATACAAACTTAAACTATGCTAGTTGTATCCTTGCATTGACTCTAGAACTGGGGTTTGAACTCCCAGTGCAAACCATATTCTCACTGCTGTAATGTTGCTGACATTCAGCAACCGATCTTAGAAATTATCAAAATACGTTTCGGGGTATAACGTAACAAATATACCTAGACATGTAAAAAAGTATAAATATATGAGTATATGATGGCAACATTCTTAAAATTATATAAGGAACATATTGGAATGCAAAAAATCAATCAAGTAAATAATGAATATTATGTCTGGTGATATTATTTTCTCATACGTTAATTCTTTTTATAAAATATATATAATTCACTTCCCCGAGGAAATCTAAAACATTTATATATAAGAAAATTAAAGTTCCTTCAAAATTCAAAATTCATGGATATCAATAGAAATTTGTATAATCTTATTTATAATTTAATTAGGTATTAGAATAACTTTTCAGTGCATTGCGTATATGCTGTGCAATATGTGATTGCGTGCTTGTACCCGAAGGTCATTTATTTCAAATTGAAAAATGGTATTTTTAATTAACCAATTTTTGTTATATAATTTACAAAATCTATGTTACTTATACCATATGGCTTCTTTATCATCAATAATCATTACATCTCTGTGGGGAAGTGGCTGTTCAATCTCAACCTCGAATATATTTATAAATTAACCCGATTGTAACATGTATATTATTAGCATCTGACTATTCCATATTTAGCATTTGACTACTCGTCTCCGAGCATTGGATTCGTCAGTTTCCATCCAGTCTCTTTTGCTGATGTTTATGCCGAAAGTGACTCTGGATTCCAAGTCGGTGGTGAAAGAGTCGTGGGCACAACTCGCACGTGATGGTCAGTGCACTTCGAGGATGTTGAAGACACTCCTTTCTTCTCCTGCGTTTTGCCTCCTTATTCTGTTATCTGTTCTACTCGAAGGAGCTGGCTCCATTGTGGATAGCAGTCCTCCAGGTTATCGTATCCATGGCAATCTGTTCCCATGATGATGGCTGGATGTTAGTTTGAGTCAAGGTCCATTTGAGCTAGTCTTTAAAACGGAATTTCGGACCTACTCTGGGTCTTGTTCCGATTGCAAGTTCTCCGCAGGGCATGATCCTTGGGAGACGAGAGGACGGCATACGCTGGATGTGACCTGCCCAGCGGAGACGATGGCAAAGAATGGTGGCTTCGACACTTGGTAGTGAGGCGGTGCGAAGAACCTCGTTATTGGTAACGTGATCTTCCCATTGTATGTTGAGGATCTGTCGGAGCTTCGATTGCTGGAAGCATTCAAGGTGCTTGAAGTCACGGCAGCATAACGGCCAAGTCTCACAAGCGTAGAGTAGAATAGACAGGACAAATGCACGGAATACCATGATCTTTTTCTAGATAGTCTGTGCATGATTGAAGAATACACGTCGGCTGAATCTGCCGAAGGCGAAGTGGGCCGCCCCAATCCGGTCCTCCACGTCCTTATTACACGTGGGGGGTCTTCGAAAGGATACTTCCAAGATATGTGAAATATTCAACTTCTTCTAGGGGTTGGCCGTTGATACTAATGTTTGTGGGTTGGACTGTTCCTTCTTGGTGCCGGATGGATCAGTGTCTTGATCTTTAATGTGTTTATGTGCATCCCGAAGCGTTCGTTAGCCACGTTGTAAAGATCGGCCGTCCTTTGTAGGCCATCTACGGTCTTGCTCAGAATGACATTGTCGTCGGCATACTGCATATCACGGACTGAGATGGCGGAGGTCCTCGTCTTTGCACGGAGATGTGCGAGATTGAACAACCCACCATCCAAACAATAACGCATGTTGATGGAAGGCGAATCTAGTGGGATTTCATTGAACATGACGGCCATGTACAAAGAGAAACCGGTTGGTACCAGGACGCATCCTTGCTTAAGACCCTCAGTGATGGGAAACGGTTCTGTGAGAGCATTTTGATGGCATATTCTACCCACCATGACGTCATAGAGGGAGCGGACCAGGACAATGAATTCCTCCGGATAACTAAACCCGGCAAGGATTGCCCATATTTCAGGACGGAGGACCTTGGCAAAGGCTCTCTTTAGACCTTAGGCGATCAACATTGCAGGCTGTTTTTGTTCGTGACACTTTTGGAGTTGACGGGCACAGAAAATGATGTCGATTGTGCCTCGAGAGGGTCGAAAGCCACACTGGGACTCAGAGAGCACGTCTTTCTCGAGGATGAGGAGGCGATTGAGTAGGATACGGGCGAAGATCTTGTTTGCAATTCACAGGAGTGAGATGCTCCGATAGTTGTTGCAATCCTCTCATTCTCTCTTTTTGTAGATCGAAGTCGTTCGGTGTGGTCTTGCTTTCACAGATCTTGAGGATAAGGAGCATCATATGATTTCTCACTCTGGACCTCCGTGCGTGAAAAACTCAAACGGGACGTTGCATGGTCCTGGAGCTTTCCCCGGATTCATGCGCACAAGTGCCTTGTTGATCTCATGGCGTTGAAGGCGGCATAGGCATCTAAAGGTGGATAGGGAGTTGTGGGATGTTTTGGATGCGATGGTCAGGAGCACGTGAGTGGTCGTTAAGTAGGCACTCGAAATGGGACTTCCAGCGATCGAGGATTCCCTGAGTGTCGGTTATCGTAGATCCAGCTGCATCCTTCAGGTCGCCCACTGATTATCATGTGGGGCCGAAGATCTCCTTGGTTGCGACAAAAAAGCTGCCACCAGATGTTCTGAGCTTCTCGAATTCCTCGCTGGCATTCTGCTGATGCTTGCTGGTGTTTTCGTTTGTTTCCCGCAGTAGCATGATTCTCGAGAGCTAGGCGCGTCCAGAGTTTGGATTCTATAAGACAGGAGATGGTTTCATCATTCCCTTCAAACCATTCTTGGTCTTTCTTCCGGGCAAAGCCGATCGTCTCCTCGGCGGCAGCACTCATGGCTTCACGAAGGCTGGTTCAGCGATCCTCAATGGAGGTTGCCTCTGGGGGGGGGGGAGGTCCATCAGGTGCCTCTCAATAGTTTCCTCGAAGTCTTGGGATGCATATGAGTTCCGGAGTTTTGGCACAGTCGAAGCGTCGGCAAGTAATATTTGCTAAGAGCCGCTTTGGTGGGCAGCGGATGTTGATGTCAAGGCGAGAAATAAGAAGGCGGTGGTCCGTCCAGCAGTCATCTGCACCAGGCATGGAGCGAGTGATGCATACTTCTCATCTGTCCATGGATCTTGTCAGAACGTTGTCGAGGATGTACCAGTGTTTAGACAGTGGGTGCTTCCAGGTTGTTTGTTATCAGGTAGGGAGATGAAATATGGAATTGGTAATGATGAGTTCACGCTCGACGCAAAGGCTCAATGTCGTGATGGCCAAGAATGCCATTCCACAGACAATGATCACTGCTGACCTACCGTTAACGTCCCCCAACACAACGAGTTTGTCATGCGCGGGGACTGTCTGGATGGTGCAGTCCAGCAGGTTTTAGAACGAAGCCTTGACGTCGTCTTCAGATGTGAGGGTAGGGGCATACACACAGATCAGAGTAAGTAATCTGTCCCGAATGAGTGGGATCCGAACAGTCATGAGGCAGGCCCTCACTGACGGCGGTTGGGACGAGTCTGTGTTGGTCCACCAGTTGAGTTTTGACAGCAAGGCCAATTCCATGGATGCGTGGTTCATTAGGAATCTTCCCGTTCCAAAAGACGGTGTATTTGGAGTCAGCTTCTCTGATGCTGCCTTCTCCGGGAAGCCCAGCCTCACCCAAGGCTGCCACATCGATGTTTAAGCGAGCAAGTTCCTTGCAGACGAGAGCTGTACGTCGCTGTGGTGAGAGATTGTGAAACAGAGGATTTAGTAGATTTACGACCACTAAGCGGGAGGTCTGCCAGCCGCGGTATGCTGGCCAGATCGAGTTGCCGTGTCCGATGTTTACCCCGCATTTTGTAGGGGCTTTCCATTGAGGGGTGGGCTGCGGTAATCCTAAAGAGGCCAGCACAGTCATCAGTCTAGCTGATGAACTTCAATGTCACGGCTATGTATTGGAGAGCGAACATCTGAGATTCGCCGCCAATGTGTAGTCACGGACTAGAGGCTTCCAGTTTTCCAGACCTGCGTCTTGTGCCCACGATACCATCGACAATGGGCTTGTTCAGACAGATTAGAACGACGAAGCCATTCGCTGAGTAAATTGTCTGAGGTGATCGTGGCTGCGCGACGGCCAGGCACACGCACTTGGCCAGGAACGTCTCCACTGCGACTCAAGAATTGAGAGGGGCAGTCTTGATGAGGATGGTTGCAGCGAGATGCCAGAGTCTATCCTCCGTTGTCATGCCTGCTCGCCAGGCATTGCTCTCTTCCGACGGAGTTATTCCTAGGGAGCTTGAAATACCCCTCCTCCACTTGCTCTGCCGTTGGGGTCTTGATGTTGGTCTTTGGTCGTGTTTAGTCTGGGATCTCATCCTCGAATTGGCCGCCATGGGTAGCCTTACCAGGAGTCTAAGACTCCAAACGGTATTGCTCTCATAATCATTGGAACACACAAGCTCTTCCACCACAACAAGGGACGACCATCGGAAGAGATAGAAGTTATATAATTAGTATTTCTATATTAATAAATACCCACTCTAAGCAAAACTCAAAAAATATATAATTTTAAAAAATTCTAGAAATACGTACATGAACATATATTGATGTAACGAATAACCATTAACTGTTGTCAGTTTGTGTTGTCTAAGATACTGAAGTATTTTGAATGATTATATAGAGAGGTAGTAACGTATATGATACAGAAGGAAACAATTGAAAACAAATCTTCAAATTATTTACATCTAGACGTCATTAATACTTAAACTCGTAATATTTATGCCATTTCTCAGAATATCAATTATGTATGTGAAAGAATACGGATTCCAGTGAGAACTGTACCTATTTTGTGCTCTTGGATAACCAAGAGATTAAATTTAACTTGATTGTGCTTCTCGGTGTTTCAGTCTGAAATAATATTTATTTAACATTTTGCAAGTTTTCTTCAAGAACATTTAGGATTATATTATTTATATGCAGGTGCAATTTGAAAGAGATTCTGCTCATATATTTTGCACGCAGGTCAACGGCCTGAAGGCTTCTTGTTGTTTTGTTCATTTACTATTTGGTTTAAGAAGTGGTTTATATGGAATATTTTCTTGAGATAAGGATTACAATAAATTGACGTATTTGTAAACCTTGATGACCAATCTAGATTGCTCTTCTTATGTTCATATATTCGTAACTACTGTATATCGCCATGTGGAAATAATGGAATCAATGTTTGCTTATGTCAATTTTCATGAATTACCTGTAGGTGCCAAATAGTTACTCAAGATATTGCTTTTGATATTTAGTCATACATTGATATCGATAGACCTTACATCAGGTAACTAATAATGCAATATCTGATGTAGGCTTTGATATGTTATTCTTTAAAAAGATAGGGCAGTTTAAAAGTAAATTTTGGCTTCCATTTCTCAAAAGTCGAGCGACTTCGTAGATACTTTCTAATTGCTTGAAACATGCTCTCTGATGAGATCAAAGCGATATATGATGCACTATTTAAAACCCCTTCATACCAGCTGTGGGAGATGCATAAACTGATGAGTGCATTCACCTAATGCTTTCCGAATCAGAATGATAGAAAGATGCTTACTTTTAGGGTTTGAAGCCTAATCATGTGATAAATAAATTTCCCTTTGTATAGAATACTGGTGTGTTGTAGGTAGCGGTGTTCATTGTTGTCTGCTAACTTATCTCATCGGAAAGCTAAGTTTCTTTCAGAAATAGTCTTATATTGTAACCTTTGATAATGCTGCAAATATTAAAATTTCTGCTCAAGTTCTTAATTATTTTAATAAACATTGTTGAACAGCTAATATCATTTGTCGCAATCTACAAATGCCTTCTTCTTGATAAATATGAGGAAAATTTTTTATGTTATCGGTTCCATGTTAATGTTATACGACGGGTGACAAGTACAGGCTGCATTTCTAGAGCGGTTATATATCAGGTCATCCCATAAGTTCTGTCCGAATTTTGAATAAAGAAAACAAATAATCAAATGTTATGTTTAATTGAAATTTCAATGTACTTTCCCTGATTATCTATGACTTCCTTCCATCTATTTACAAGCTTTTAATCCCATCAATGTAAAACTCAGCGAAGAACTCTGAAATGTCAGTTTCGACCTCCTCCTGGCTTGCGAAAGTTATGTCCCCCAAATGATTCTGTACACTACAAAACAAATAGTAGTCTGAAGGAGCAAGGTCGGGAGAATAAGGTGGATGAGGATTTTTTTCCCCGCCAAGCTCTTCGATCTTCTGTTATGTGATGCTTGCAGTGTGGGGTCACGCATTGTCCTGATAAAACATCATTCCTTTTCGATTCACTAAGGCGGGTCTTTGTTTCTTCAAAGCTTGGTTAAAAAACGTTCTAATTGCTGACAGTAGACATTGATTTTTGCATTAGGTGGTAACAATTCAAAGTAAATTACTCCTTTGCAATCCCACCAGATAGAGAGAAGAAACATTTTCCATGAAGTTCCCTTCTCGGTAGTGGTTGAGCTTTTTCCCTTTTACCAAACCACTGTTTACGACGTTTAACATTTCGATAGAAGATCCATTTTTCGTCACCAGTCAGAAGTCTATCCAAAAATAGACGAAATGAGTTCGCGAGAATGGAGAGAAGAGCAGATGAAAACTCGAGATTTGCAGTTGCTTTCGGACAATTCACGAGGCACCCATTTTCCAAGTTTAGGAACCTTTCTAAGTTGTTGAAGATGACGATGAACAGTTGTATGGTTTGAACTAAGCTATATTGCCAATTCTTCAACTGATAATGCAGGGTTTTCTTTAAGTAATGCTTCAAGGGGCTTAGCATCAAAC
>NC_068981.1:59643934-59647279 GCF_001194135.2 Octopus bimaculoides | reverse complement strand
TTTCATTCAAGCATTCTTTCCCATAAACTGAGTGTATGTTTCGAGTTGCTTCGGCAGCAGAGTTTCCTATTTTTTTTGTACTCATAAAACATTATGCGCTTGAAATGCTCTTTGGATACTTCCATGTCAGAAAGGATTTTAATCAAAGAAATTTTAATTCTATTATTCTGTAAAATAATATGTAATTAGTTTAAATGTACACAAATGCATAATAATATTTTTTAATTCCATTAGACATTCTAAAATATTATTAAATTTCATTCAATTTTTAAAAAGGTAAAATTGGACAGAACTTCTGAGATGACTTGATAGTATTAGTAATAAGAATATTATTAATTTCAGTGTGTATATCAACATATTGATAGATATATTAACGCGTTATAGGTGATTGGTCGATATTGTCTATTCCGTCATTTACTTTTTCGAGTTACTTTTCCTGGCTCGGCAAATCCAAAACAGAGAAGCATCAGTTCAGAAATTCTATAATTTCAGTGATATTTTCCGGCGTTTATACCGTATTATCATTGAAGGGATGTGATCCCCCGACATTGCACTTAGCATCCAGATTCACCCATATTCAAATCTCAAGATAGAATGTATAAGGAGCTACAAAAAAGTTGACAAATTATACTTATTACAATTTTCTTATAGCAATAAATTGCAGAGTATGATAGCGATCATAAAAGTTCTTCAATATCTCCAGGCAATTTCCTGCACTAATGCATGACAAACACTTTCTTCAAAATATTCATACTGGAATCTTAAAAATTCAAATCCACATCGAAATTATTACTATAAAGATCATTTATAATTTGACTTAGAGGGAACTTCAATATGTTTGTTTTGTTATTTACTTTTGCTGTTACAAATCATTATTTTTTAAATTGTATGTTATAAATCGTTATTTATTATTTTTTTTAAATGTTATATCAGAGGGAAGTTAACAAAACTAGAAAAAACAAATCCCTTTTAATACTCCAAGCTCCGATTTGCAATTGAACATTCCAGAAAAATTATAATTTGCTACAAAACAAGTAATTTCTGAACTAAGTCATGCTAGCAAATATAATTCTTGGTGTTGCAGGTATTAATGGAATGGGTTTCTGGAGTTTACAATTTATTTCAATCTTCTATTCTTTAAAATGTTTTGCACATCAACATCTCCACCAATTTCAAGAACTGTTTAAAGTGGTTATATCATTAATGCAGAAAAACCAACAGGATATTGGCTGTTGTTATTGCCTGTGTTCTTGATGGAGTATCTATTTTATTAACAGATAGCTTGAGTACATTGTTAACCCCAACATAAAATGGTCGTTTTAAAACAAATTTCTTACTTTACTTAGAATATAATCAGATATGACCCCTTTCAAAGATATTTCTTTCCTTCGAAAATCCTTTCCCGTTTTCAGGAACAGTGCACAGTTGTCGTAGCAATTATTTATCCCTAATATTGTCTGAAATCGTCGGCCAACTATGGGAATTTTCAACTTTGTGAAAATAAAAGATCGTAGGGAAAAAATTAGAGAATACGGCTGCTGGAAGACAAGAGGCTTTACCTTGTATTTTGACGGAAATTCACAAATAATTAGTGAAACGTGAGCAAGTGTGTTGTTGTATGTGTGCAACCAGGTTCTTTCTTGCTTTTTGTTTTGTCCATGCATGAGCCTTCTCCTTTCTGATGTGTTTTCTTATCTTTTTGTCCCTAGGCGATGCAACAAAACATTCCAGTTTATGCCCTTTATGTTTTACGATCATTCCTGTACCATCAGGTTATAATACATTTCTAAAGGATTTTATCAGAATTCGAAAGGTCGAGCAGCTGTTAATTGGTGGTGAAACGGCTTTCTTTTCCTTTCAAAAAGGATATGGTCCACTAAATAGCTCTAAGTTTCCTTTTGATGACATGATGCAAAAACTTGTAAAGAAACCCACTATCGTGGAACGGTCACGGGCTGTCAGGCGACAATTTTTGCATTAGCAGATACTTTTATAATGTGATCTTCATCTGGTTTTGTGGAACAAAAATCCAAACAACTTTAGATTATTGTTTTACCTAATTTGAAATGCTCGCACCACTTGTAACATTGCGCATGACTTTTTATAACATTAGGAATGCCCTCGTAAATGTTATCTGAAATTACAAAACAATTTCATACAAAGATGATGCTATTACAATTCTTTCATTGCTCATCTTGTAACAAGTCACAAAATACCCTAGTTATACGATCACTCAGCACTGGTAGATAAATGAGTAAATGACGTGACATGATGTGGTTATTATTGGACTGAATATTAGAATATCAAGGTCAACCCTACACAGACTGCAATTGTGGAAGAGTTGTGCCAGGTGGTCCGGTATGTCCTTATAAAGTTTCTTTCTTTTTGGACACACCTCACAGATCAGAAATTGGTGAAGGGAAAAACTTCAAATAATTTTATCACTGATTATTAATCGTACTAAAAATGTTATTCGTTTTTGTTTTGTTATACTGCTATTTTTGTTTAGAATTACTTATACTATTAAGTAACTAACCTAGTACATTTTAATGCGGTAAACAAAAACATTATTTGAAATTACATGTCATTATTTACAGCTTTATGTGCTTGCATCGGGATATTACAGAAAAGAATTACTTCGCGTCCTGTCAAAAGTTTATGAAATTCTTTTGCTCAACTTAGGACTTGTGGCCGGCGATAACTATTGTGATTCAATTTATAACTCATCTCTAAAGTTTGAAATCGAAATTGAACTCTGGAAGTTGAGAATTCCATTAACAACTGCATTCATGAAAATGGACATGTAGAAACGAAAAATATCAAAATAATTTTATTTGAAAACGTATTAAATTATTTTAATTGTTGTTTTAACCCTACCGTATAAAGAATTATTTTTACTTATCAAATTTGAACAAGAAGTTTATAATGAAAATGTTTGTCTATAGATATGCGTACGTGTGTGTGCATATATGTATGCGCGTATGCATATAGGTATATGAGCGTGCATATCTGTGTATGTGTTTGTATGTTAGAAATATAAGCGCCTCTTTATATTATGTGCGTCTAGATGTACCATTATGTAATGGAATTTTCTGTATAAATTTGTATTGTATATGTGTGTATTGATTATTGCAAGAAGACATTCCTTACCTTTCTTATAAATATGATTTCTCCATCCCAACTGACAAATGGCAACCGCTGCGTAACTATGAATAATGGTTACAATATATCAAGGCCCAACCTTCTGTAAAATATGATACAGAAATAATCTATATGGAAACATTTTATACATATCGGACTTCGTTTATATAATAAATATATTAAATATATTGTATATGTATAAAT
>NC_068981.1:59639047-59643725 GCF_001194135.2 Octopus bimaculoides | reverse complement strand
TGTGCGTGCGTGTGTGCGTGTATGTATGTATGTACGTATCTATCTATATATATATGTTTGTATATATATTGTATATATGTAAATGTATCCATATATATATGTGTGTGTGTGTATGTATGTATGTATGTATGTATGTGTGTGAGAGAGAGTGAGGAAGTGCATGTTTAAGAACGCATGGGGGAAAAAGAGGGAGACAAGGATAGATGAAAAAGAACTATGATGGATTAGAAATGATTTGGATCATTCTCACCCCCTCCAAACACACGCATGCATCTTGATTCAATCACCTTGGCTATCGCTTCAAGGAATGAAATCTATTCTATCATATATTATGTTACGTTCACTTTGTAGTATTCTGTTGTTATCATTTACATGATTAGTTTTACATGATGTAGATTTAGCAAATATAAATCATTCAACTCATGTAGAATTTTTTCAATCCAACATTTGTTGGAGCAGAAATATGCTCACTTTTCATGCCACGCAACAATGTAGAAACCAAAATTTATATATATCATAAAACATTTTATACAGCAAACTTCGAAAGAATTAGTAAACGTAAATACCTAATAAATAGATCTATCATGATACGCCTATAGCCATTACTTCTAATATTTATATTTGCATATCAATATCTCATATCTATATTGCATATACAGCTTAAATCAGATAAACTAGAACAAGGAATAGTTATGACATTTCAAAATGTTCAGTATGTTGAAATGAAGTGATAATAATTTTGAAGCATAGGACTAAGCTATTTCTAAATATTAAATTTAGGTCTAAGTTCATATTTCCTTTAAGCAATTATTGATCTTTGGTCTTTGATGGCTACGCTAATAAGAAATTTATTGACTTTAGTGTGAAGAATGCCAGCGTTAGAATGGAAGGTATTATATTGAAATGTGTAACAGTGACAAAGAATAACACGATACAAAGTTGTTTTTCGACAGACGATTTATGAGTGGAGGAAAGAAATGTTTAACCTTTCATATTAATGACCTTCCATCGGAAAGAAAAATTGCTTTCCGATAGAAAGAGACAAACAGACAGAAAAAAAAAGAAGGAAATAAAGTAAAAAATCAGTTAACCTACAAATGTTTACGAGGTTTCATATATTTAAGTGAAACGGGAGAGAATGGAAGGGGAATGGCTTATGACGTCGTCGAACGATTCACAAAAGAAAGAAATATGAAAGTGCATATGTGTCAGATGCTGCCTGCTTGCGTGTGTGGGTGTCTGAGTATTCAGAAGTTTTGAAAGGTTTTTGAGCATTAGTAAAAATGCACATTCACATATGAATATGTTTACCATGTGTATGTGAGATATGTATTTGCATAATTGGCTTGCACCAATAATAGAGCTGCTGATAGATATGTGTGTGTTTGTGTGGGGTGGGGTGCGCGAGCATATGTTATTTAATATTTAGCATATATATATATATATATATATATATATATATATATATATATATGTATATATATATACACAGGATGGGTGAAAAATAAGTAGGCATTAAAAATTGGTAATAAAATCCATATTCCTTTCACAAATTTATTGAAACAAATAATACATGATCTTTGTTACGTAGGAAAATGAAAGTAAGTCTTCATATTTCAACGTAAGCATCGGTGACGTCAACCAGTTTCCTCAAACGGCCAAGGATGGAATAAACAACTTTCTGAAGGACGTCATCTGGGATATCACTGAGAATCTCCAAAATCCGTGTCTCCAAGTTCTCCAGCGTGCGAGGTTTTGTCTTGTACGCCTCCTCTTTTTGTTTCATAGAGGACTTCTTTGAGTTTTGGACTTCTGGGCTTCTGGACTTCTGCGGTCATAGTCTTCAGGTTTTAGCTCCTGCATGTAACGGGGTTTCTACAGGAGAAAATTCAATTCTTTATACAACACTGTACGTATTCTGTGTACTGTTAGTCCCCTTTCACGTGCTGGTTGAAGTGTATCGACTTTTGCGGGCTACAATTAAACATTTCCTGCACTGTTGCCACATTCTCCGCTGATTGGGATGTGGTTGGACAGCCACTTTTTCTTGGATTGTTCAGAGACCGTGACAACTTTTTATTGTTTCCGGACGTAATGTTGCATAATTACCTTACCATGCATTCAACCATCTGAACCAAAGCAATGGAATTCCACACTTCATAGCGTGCTGTTATCTTAGCTCACTCCTGAACAGTGAAGCGACCGGTCATCTAGAAAATAAGAAATAAGAAGTAAGACATGAAGAAAATTAGAAATCCCCTTTCATGTTGCCTTTTAAAAAATTGTTTCCGTCATGACTTCAGTGATACTAAATATTCTATAAGCAATTTCTAATGCCTAGTCACTTTCCACCTACCCTGTAGAATTGAATTTGTATAATACCTATTTAATACCGAATAAAATATATACAGAACATATGTATAACATTTTAAGTATATATATTATATACATATATGCTAAATATTAATCGTCATATGTAAACATACACGCCAAACATATGTACTCAAATGTGTATATAGATACACATAAGCACACACACACATGTATATAATATATACACATTTAATTGAACAAATTGGAGTGAACAAGAAGGGGTACGGTTGGACATTTATTTTTAATCACTACAATTCTTTCGACGAAACATAGTTTTCCAGGTGTGCAGGTACTTGATTATGCAACTGTTTCCCTGCATTATGAGAGCTAGGTGTGTTTCCTCAGGCGATATGTAGGTGGACGAGCTCTATACTGTACTCTACTACGTTCTTTACAGAATATACCAGAATATCCCATCATTAATATATATATATATATATATATATATATATATATATATATATATATATATATATATATATATATATATAGAGAGAGAGAGAGAGAGAGAGAGAGAGAGAGATGTAAAATGGTGAGAGAAAACTGGATGTAAATGACTGGTGTCATTACACACAAACGCGCAACATATGTTTGTTAACATGTATAATACAGACAGACAGACTGACAGACAGATAGATAGATAGATAGATAGATAGATAGATAGATAGATAGATAGATAGATAGATAGATAGATAGATAGAGTCTAATACATTGAAGTCATATCTTAGTCGTTTAGAAAAATGAAAAACCTTTGGATAGCTCTCTCAAAATATATTCCTTTCTACTGTAGACACACAGCAAGAAACTCTGGAAAAGTGTGGCCAGTCAATAGCATTGACGCACGTGCACAACTAGAACTTATTTCATCGTCCTCGAACAGATGAAAGGCTAATTTGACCTCTGAAGAATTGAACTCAGGACTTAAAGACGGTCGAAATGACGCTAAGTATCTTTCCCAGCGTGCTAACCGTTCTGCTGGCTAGCTGCATTATAGCTCTCTCTATATATCACAAATAGGAAGGTCGTAGTAAGAATTTCTTTTGATAAAATGAAAATACGATCAAAGACGGCTCAATGAAGGTTAAACTACATGTGTCAATTTTCAAATAACCGAATCCTTCTAACTTAGATGCTTTCCGCAATTTAAGAAAAATATTGACATTATATTTTCGAAGGTGACGTATAATATTGCAGATGAGCTGCAATTCATTTCTAGCTGAACTTATTAAATTTAGGCTAACAGTAACAGACAATTCCTCTTCGGCCACACTAATTTCCTGCCTTCTACATCTGCTAATTTGAACGGTATTTAAACAACTAAACATACACAAATATTTCTTTCAAAGTGAATTAAGCTTTGGTTTTGTTTTAAGTTAATTATTTTTTTTTATCAGAAGTGATATTGTTTGCGAAAGGCTATTTTAGGAAAATGTTAATAGAAACAAACGATATAATTTGATCAATTATTAGAAAATGGCACCAGGCTAACAAGACAAAAAAAAATTGTCAAATATTTCGCAGAAATTTCTGTCAAAAAACGAAAATATTACAATTAACAGTTACCCACTTCATTCGTAAAAAATATTGTTTATTTGTATTTATATTTATTTATGTTATTTGTTTATATTAAGGGGTGATTTTATAAGGCTCGCTTCGAAAAATGAATTCCCTCGCTTTCGGTAAAATGTGTTTATTATGGTAGTTTAACTTTTAGAGTGCCTCCTAGCGTGAGGCATTTATGTATAGTAATGCCCTTAATATAAATAAATATATTTATAGAGAATAATTAATAAATTTTTCCCTTATGAGGTTTTTTTCACGCTAACTACATGATCAATTCTTATAAAGATTTTATCCTATATTTAAATTGTAAATTTAACCAGAATATATTCAGTGCTGAATTTTATTCTGAACAAAAACGTGTACCGACATGCAATTCGAAAAGTCCGACTCTTACGTAGATATATAGGTATAAACAAGTTATATGTACTATGCAGGCTACATGGAGTGTTCGCCTGGTATGTTGATTTTCCTTTATTTTTATGTGTCTTGACCATGCGTGTACTGAAGAGTAGACAGTGCATATACTGCACTGATTATGAAATCATGAAACCTCGCTAAGTTTGATTTTAATAGGCTCGCTTCGAGAAATGCATTCCCTCGCTTTCGGTAAAATGTGTTTATGGTTGTTTGACTTTTAGAATCCCTCCTAGCGTGAGGCATTTATGTATAGTAATGCCCTTAATATATGTGGGGGGGGGGCGTGCTGCGTGCGTATCCATTCTGTCAACACGTCAAGCGTAAA
>NC_068981.1:59638653-59639037 GCF_001194135.2 Octopus bimaculoides | reverse complement strand
GCGTGCTGCGTGCGTATCCATTCTGTCAACACGTCAAGCGTAAAATTCTTCCCTAAAGACGAGGGATGCTGGTATGCGACGTGGAATCTATTTACAAGCATCATTTTGGACCACCAATCCCCAAGAAACTGCTGTGTTGGACTCGTAAACCTCCTACGCATCCCCCATAATTACTGATATCATTTCCATTCTGAGTACGTCGGACTTCTTTTATATGCATACATAGGTACATTCTTTGTAATAAATGTATTTAACATTTTTTGTATATGGATTTATCTTGCTTGTCGTTACATTTACTTCTCTACCTAGTCGAGTTCAAATTTCTTGAGCACTACGAAGCGTATTTTATACATACATACATACATATATATATATATATATATA
>NC_068981.1:59638310-59638643 GCF_001194135.2 Octopus bimaculoides | reverse complement strand
TCTTTGTAAGCCTAGTACTTATTCTATCGGTGTCTTTTGCTGAATCGCTAGGGACGGGGACGTAAACATACCACCATCGGTTGTCAAGCGATGTTTTGGGGAGGGGCAAGCACAGACATATAAACATATACACTCACATACATACATATATATATACGACGGGATTCTTTCATTCTATGTCTACCAAATCTACTCACAAAACTTTTAATCGACTCGAAGCTACAGTAGATGACACTAGCCCGCAGTGGGAGTGAACTCGGAACCATGTGGTTGGTAAACAAGCTACTTACTACACAGTCACTCCTGCGCCTAAATATATATATATGTGTGTGT
>NC_068981.1:59628887-59638265 GCF_001194135.2 Octopus bimaculoides | reverse complement strand
GTGTGTGTGTGTGTGTGTGTGTGTGTGTGTGTGTGTGTGTGTGTGTGCGTGTGCCTGCGTGTATGAATCTGCCATGGTCACTCTCTGATTTCTCTCACCGAACCCGAATTTTCTCTGGTACCTCTCTCACGTTGTCGTCCTTTTACAACTATAACGTTAAAAATCTCACGTCACGACGGTGTATGTGGATATGGTCGCTAGTGCACGTTCCCGAGGTCAAGATAGAGGAAAATACGGTGTTGGGAATCTCGCTAAGAGATCACACCTGGAACGAGATCATGGATACAACTAGAGTGAAGGACGTCGTCGCAGAATACCACTATGCGAATCTGCGATGGGCCGGTCATGTTGCAAGATTCATAGAAAATCTGTAAACCTGTGCTATTGTTGAATAGTAGCCGCACAATCGGAAGACGCCATTTTCTACCTTGACTTTTTTGTCCATATATATATATGTATATATATATATGCATAAAAATGTGTTTCTGTGTGTGTGAAAAAATATTTACGTAGTCGATTCTATCCTAATTCTATCCTAATCTTTATCCTAACGTAATAAATGCGTTAAAAATATCATTATTTGGTTTCACTCTATTATTATAATGTATACTTATACAATTTCTTTACATAATCACAAATATTGTGAGCACATTTAGACAAAATAGCAGCACGATCAGGAAAGGCATTTTTGAAGGTATATCATCCAAAATTATATAACTGCCTCAATCCTCTGCTTACTTAAGCTCGTTTTGATTTTCAATAATAAATGTGAATAAAATAATGAAACCTCGAAATATTGTTTAAAGCAGAGTTTGGGTAAGACGAATATCCAAACTAAAAGGCGCATGCGTTTCTGTTTTTCTTTTTTTCTATTAGGCATTGCCTTGAAGATAACAGAGTTTCGACTTTTTTCTTTCCGTTTCTACTGCAATAATCTTCATCAGAGATGACAATTTTCTGATTGAATCATAACTAGAGATTTCCCTGATAACTTTCAGAAGGTGGAAACTGAATTCTTCTGATTTTTCTGCGGGATTTCTCCGATTAAACACCACTTGCTTATTGGTTTTTCGACTTCAAAAATTTGATTTTGAAAATGTAGTTTTTGTTTTGTAGTTTCGACCCAGAGCTTGCTGGTCTTATAAATTTAGCATTCTGCACTCGCCAGTTTTGTAACTTTCTAATGTAATCCGCTCAAGCTGCATTATATCATTCACCAGTAAAACTGGCCGACATGAACGTTGAAAATATATTTCTTATTCTACTGTTGGATAATATTGTGAACTATATTGACATTAATGTAGAGCTGATTTGAAAGTAACCCGACACCACTTCATCAGTTTTATTATTAACCAAGCATTCTTTCAAAACTTATCTGGAGTTCTTGAATTATTCTTTTCCCTTTATTAAAATTATATTTACAAAATATTCGATAATGGTTTTAAACATTGATATTTCAAGTTAAATATATAAGTATGCCAGCTTACACCTAAGTGATGGAGATATACTAACACAATTTTTAATTGTTATCTAAATGTATAGCATATTATTTAGACAATACATAATGTCATGATGGGATTTCATTCTTAACAAGGTATTTATTAAACCAATTACTCTTGAAAATTATACGTTACAAATATTTTGTTGTGGACTTACATACATATAATTATCAAACATTCTTTTGAATACACTATTTACATTATTTACATTAGGCTCAGGAGTGTCTGTGTGGTAAGTAGCTTGCTTATCAACCACATGATTCCGGGTTCAATTCCACTGCGTGGCACCTTGGGTGAGTATCTTCTACTATAGCCTGGGGCCGATCAAAGCTTTGTGAGTGGATTTGGTAGACGGAAACTAAAGGAAGCCCGTCGTATATATGTATAAATATAAGTATGTGCGTATATATGTTTGAGTGTCTGTGCTTGTCCCTTCAACATGGGCTTGACAACCGATGCTGGTGTGTTTACGTCCCTGTAACTTATCGGTTCAGCAAAAAACACTGATAGAATAAGTACTAGGCTTACAAAGAATACGTCCTGGGGTTAATTTGCTCTACTAAAGGCGGTGCTCCAGCATGACCGCAGTTAAATGACTGAAATAAGTAAAAGAATAAAAGAATCAATTACATTTGTGGGATATTTATCCTCATATTGTTTGTTGTTAACACAACGTTTCGGCTCATATACCCTCAAGCATTCATCAGGTGTCTTGGGGAAATTTCGAATCTGAGTTCTCATTCCTAAGGTATTTTTCGATGTTATTATTATCATTATTATTATTATTAGTATAATATTATTATTCAGGTCACTCTTTGGAATCGAACTCGAAATCTTGGGATTAGTAGCCTGTGCTCTTAACCACTACAGTATTCAGGAGTAATACAATACTTCGCAAATATCTCATTCGAGTAAAACCACCAATAGAAGAGAATATGACTAAGAACAGCGTGTACTCCATCCCATGCAGCTGTGGTAGGTTATACAAAGACAAAACATGCCGCCCTCTCAAAATAAGGGTAAAGGAACATCGCAAAGCTGTTGATACGAGGAGATATTGTTAAATCGTGTATAGCTAATCATGTATGGAAAATGGAGACCACCTCCCCCTGTGGAATGAAGTTAAAATAATAGACAGAGATCACCACTGGAAAATAAGAAAACTAAAAGAAGCAGCACCTATGCTAGGATACAACAGCCTCCTAAGCAGACCGAGTGCAGATATGAGTAGTATATGGGAACCGGTATTAAGGAAGGATAGTAAAATATTAGATTTATAAGCACTAAAATTCACCCTATAATTTCCCACGGGCATCTGGCGTAATGGTTAAGAGCGCATGCTACTAACCCCAAGATTCCGAGTTCAATTCCAGGCAATGACCTAAATAATAATAATAATAACAACAACAAAAACATCGAAAATTAACTTAGGAACTAGAACTCAGGTTCGAAATTTCCTCAAGATACATGATGGAGGGTATATCAGCCGAAACATTGTGTTAACAACAAACAAGATGACAAATATCCGTCAAATGTAAATAATGTACATAATTCCTTATCTCTTAAATATAGAAGTGTATTATTCTTTTGGATAGTTCATATTCTTTTCTATGAAATATATCAAATATGATTTAATAGTAATAATCTCCAAAACCGGAGTACATCTCCTTCGAATTACGCTCATATATACAGACCTTGGATAGCATCCAAAACAAATCCATCAATTTGATAGATATAGTTTTAATCAGCAACACCTTGCAACCACAAGCTAATAACGCAGCTTCGTTTCCCTACGTTTGTTTGTAGCCATCACACGCTACATGTAATAATTTCTTCAGTAATCGATATTCAGAGCCGCAATCCTTTCGAAATTTAACAAGTTGAAATACAGCGTCAAGTAAATCGATCTAGGTGACTGAAATCATCATGCGTTATTGATTCTCCTACTTTTGGCTAAGTAATGAAAACATACACAATTCCTGTTAAGTTATGCATCGTTAATCGCTGTCGTTAAAAACATTATTGTACGAAGCCTCATTTAATCAATAATATCCTTTCTGCCATCCCCAAGACATTATCACGATTTTTCTTTAAGAATGTGGTCAATTATTTATTTATTTGTGCACTCACAAACAGCGACGATTGTATATTTCTAATTGGGATTAAATACAATATAAATGACTGCTTGGTGTTAAACATGTTTGCCTGAGAGACCAGCATAGTGGAGATGTAGGTGTCTTCAAAACAAAACAGGGTCTCTCCCTGTCAAGGGTTCTAGATGAGCCTACCCACACTGCAGGAAACCCAAATGAGGATAGCAACATTAAACCTCATTCACGAAATAACGGTCAAAGATGGTACCCCAGCATAATCGCAGCTTTGAATCTGAAACAATTTTAAAGATATATGATATATTAAACAATTCTAAGAATTTATAAATACATATATATACATGAGAAATTACAAATATATAAAAATTCATACACATATAAAAATTTGCAAACGCATAAAAATTCATAAATGAATATATATATATAAAGGTGTAAGTCCATAAACGTACTTGCAAAGTCCGAGTGAAGAGGATGACAAAGCGGATGTAAACTGATTCAAAAGGAGTCTGGAACATGTATAAAGTCACTGACGATTACGAGTGTTTCCACTCCATACTCAGCCTATTGGATTCTGTCGGAAAGGGATGGACGCAGGTCTCATCTCCTGTGCTTAATCTCTCCAATAAACCTTCACATCCATCGGCGTAGCGGTCAAGAGTTGCCAGATCTCCACACGATTGCGCTTATACGCTTTGGTAAACTCTTTTGACACCCCTCCCCAAGTTACACTGTACATACCACCTCATTGATGACCACTTGTCTGTTCATCGGAAACGTCTCTCGAGTTAAGTGAATCTTTATTTCAGTAGTGGAAGCTAATGGGCGTCCTGCTCTCTCTTCGTGTTTCATGCTACCCAGTCATCTCGGTTAGTTATGATTCATCATTCAAAGTGATCACCTTCCTCGTCAAGAGTGTCAGCTTTAACTTCACAAACGTTTCTTCCATATGCTGAAGCAGATAAAGTAACGTGCCTAAAATATTCTCAAATATTACACAAATTTTTTGTATGCATTGATGTCACTAATATGCACCCAACTTATTGCAGATACATCATCATCGTCATCATCATCATCAGAAACCCCTACTTTTGATTCTGCAGATGAAATCACATTACAAGTAGACGAACAAGTTGGAACCTCTAAACAGCAACAGCACTCAACTCAGAAAGCAATGAACTTGCTGAAAAAAAAAGAATTTAAGCAGTCAAAACAGCTGAGAGAGGAAGGAGTACTTCGCCCCACTCCATCACAGTCAGAAGTGTACAAAGTTACTATGAGAGGGGCCGGAAAATGAAGCAGGAACTAATAAATACTTTTAAATACTTTTAAAAAAATGATCAGTGGGTGCTCCATTTTGATGGAAAGGCTATGAATGGTAAAGAAAGACAAGTTATTGTAGTGAAAAACAACACGAGAGAAATTAGATTAGCAACACTAACTCGGAAGAATGGCAGAGCAGATACCATTTTACAAGGCTAATCTAAGTTTTGGATGATTACGAATTGTGGCCAGCAATTAAAATGATATGATCATTACAGCCACATGTAGCGTAAATACAGGAAAGTATAATGGAGTGGTCATTGAACTTCAGAACGAATTTGTAAAGCGTGGATATCCTGCACCTCAATATATTAGTTGCCAACGTAATGTGTTAGACTGCCTCCTAAAACATGTGATTGATGATACACTGAAAGGAAAAACTGCATCACCAAATATATCATATCCTTTCATAGAAGATTTAATAAAAAAAAAACTATGAAGATTTGATGGCAGAATGGAAACGAGGAGAAGCAAAACTTCAAATGGATGATAATTCAGATTGGAGAGATAACCTTAAGTTTTTATTTCAACTCGGTTATGCTTTCCGATTTTATTAGCAACAAAGCATTTTCCTAGAAAATATGTTTAGAAAACTTCCTAGACTTAGCAATGCACGTTGGAATTCACGAACAACCTTGACCTCCTCACATAATGCTTCAACCGCAAAGTAGAGAAAAACTCTACGGTGTGTGTTGTTTTATCAGCGGAAACTTAAAGGAAATATGGTTTTCTAGCCAAAGATTTGACAGCATAGCCTGCCAGAAACTTTCAGCAGCAGTTTCTGGATATACTAAAGCAAGCAAATGTTTGAAAGTTAATTGGAATCTAGAAGAATAGGTAATTCAAGATGTTCAGTAAAAATAATGGAGGAATTAGATTGCAGATCTGCTGAAAAATTAAATCTGCGATTCGTTTTAAACAACAAGTATCGTTGAAAACTGCTCCTGTATTAGGCCGCACTTATTACGTTAACAATGCATAAGAGTATGTCTTATTACTTGAACAATATATGCATGTCCGTAGTAAAAGTGTTGTCAAATATATTGTCATTGGTGGATGAGATTTTTGAGTCAAAGAAAGAAATGATTATGATTTTTTGACATTATACCATAAAGTTCATCTTCTGGTAACTTTGGTAACTTGGCCTTACTCGACTTGAAAAAAGTCATCTCCCTAATGTATATTGATATATATGTACAAACGTAAATATATAAATAGATCTACATACTCGTGCATGTATTATGTATTGTGCATGCAATTATAGACATACACACGTGCATTCAACCTTAGTCACATGCCAAACTGTACCATTACGCAAAATACAGTCATCCATTAGCTCATACTTATACAATCACTTACACACCAATATGCCATACATCACTGACTGTTTACACACATACACACACACATATGTATATTAAGTATATGATATTTATATTATAGAATGAAGTTCGACAAATTAAATCATAGGTTAGTGTGAATATGCTAGTTAAAACCTCGATATAGATTTTACCCTTAACAAATAACAGTTCGAGCCCGACTAAGCTTTTAAGAAAGGAAATTTGCCATAACGTGCCACTGGAAGTTTGAAAAAGCAATAGAAGTTCAAAGTTTAAGAAGGAGCTTAAAAGAGCTTCATCTATGCAACTTATCATGACACTAATTAGATATAAGTTTGAAGCCGATGGAAACTGTTCAGAATGGCATCAAGAAATTTTCTGGAAGATTGTCAGTATGGACGAACCCCATAAGGTAAGAAATGCTTGAAACGCATTGCCAGAATTCACAGAAATCTTCGTAGTAAACTAGTCTAGAAACTCAAACATCCGTCATAATTCGAATTTCTGTCTCGATATATTACATTCCTAGGTTTCTGTTGAATAGGGACAATAACTGCATCATCTATAACCGACTCATAGTTTAAAAGTTTAGAAAATGTTCAATCCAGAGACCTGCGATTTCTGTTGATATTAGTAGGGTAGCGCCTTCTTTGAAAAGTAAAGCAGCCGGTAAATCCTAGGCCTACAAACATGCTTCTAGTGATGGTAGACCTTCTTTCTGTCGTTTGCATCAGCACTAGCTTAAATATCACGGGCGAAGCCATCCTAAAAGATGACCTGCATCTTCCTGAGAGATCGCAGCAGTAGCAATTTTGTATTCTTGTAATAGGTAATTACTAGATCCTGCTGCACAACTGAGAGCCTTTGTGTAATAATATACTATGGCCTTTGCGCTTTGCAAACAGAAGTCTCTTAACCTCAGCAATATTAGCATATTCCAGCGCATTGACAGGTCTGGTCTCTAAACACCTCTCAGTATAGAAAACGCTTTGTAGTGCTCAAAAGATTCAAACTTAGCCTCCGATGTCTTTGCAAGGTATTGATCCCACAAGGTTAAAAATGACTGTAAGACGGATCAAGTTGAGCAGATATAGAGGCCATTTTGAAGATAAACAAATTAGATAAATATATTAAATATGTTAAATTTAATAGTTTAGGTATGAAATACAAAATATGTATATATTTTGTATTTGATACCCAAACTATTTTATTTAATACGTTTAATATATCTAATTTATTTATCCGAAAAATTGCCTTTATATACGTATATATGTATTTTCGTAAAGTCACGATAACCACACATTCTCGGAAGAAACGTTTCATTAGATCGTCATCACAACTACATCTTACAACTACATCTTATCACAACGCTGAAGAGAAAAGAAGTTCCCAAGGCTGATCTTCTAACACTGAAACGAATCTTAACTCTCAAGCATTCAGTCTTCTAAAGAAAACCTATCATCATGTTTAATAAAGCTGAGCATTACTGCAGAAATAATCATATTGAAAAAGCATTTCTTTTCAGTAACGTTGACATCTTAATAACACATATATGACATTCTTATATCCATGATACACGTAATGTGTCACCTTTGGAATCATGTCCAATTTAACAATCGTTGAGTTTAGTCACTTGAACAAACGCAATTCCTCTTATTTGTAGGTTTATAAAGATACCCAAGGCTACACTCAATTTTGCGCTGTGATACCGAATATTTAGTGCGGTTGCATTTTGTGTGTTCGTAAATCAATTTTAAAGTGAGAATGTGTTATATTCGTTGAAGGCAACTAAATCAATTTTAAATACATCAACGCTGGAAAAATATTGCCAAGAAATATTAAATTTTAGAATAAGCTTGGCTTGCTCTTTATTCTGTAGTGATTTCGTAACACTTCAATAAGAACGAATTGTCAGTTTCGATACTAGTCATGTCCATTCTTGTGAAAGAAAGGATATAAAAGCATGTAGCCATATGTGTATGTATGTCAGTATATATGAGTTTGTTTGAAATCAGTTAAATTCACAGAAGTTATATTACCTAGCTGCGAAACGTAGAAGAATCAAGAGGAGATTCTCCGCTGCTCTTGAATTATCTAGTTGTTTGATCTGCTATGAATAGTACCCAAATCTCCCGCATTTCATATTTATATCGTTTGAAAAAGGAATTAAATGTATGCAGTCTAGACTTACATTATAAGTGAAAACCCATATAGTGTGACTATTATTATAACGTCTATCATTGCTGTGAACGGGGCTAACACCAACAGCCTGAGTTACTTGAGTCACAGATACTAAAGTGTCCTGCCTCGACAGACAAGGAAATAACTCTTCCTTTAACTATGTTTGAATATGTTTTTCTCTTTCTTTTAATCACTCTCTTCCTCTCTCTTTAAATGTATATATATAACTGACCATGGGAGCAAATGGCTAATATCACATCTCAATACCCTCTCTTGATGTGGCATATAGAAGACAACGTTTTTCGGTGACATGACCCATTGAGACACACTAAAACCACTAAATATTTTATTACTGCTCCTCCTTTGATTTCTGTCCATCTCGTCTCTCTTCCTGTTTTCAGCCTTCCATCCTGTATCTCCTACCTCTACTTCTTTTTCTTTTTCTCTCCTATTTTTTCCAGTTCATCACTTTTTTTCGCTTTTCTCTTTACATTTCCATTCCCCCTATACTTCTTATCTCTTTTCACTGCTCTTCCCCTCACTGTATCGTTCATACCTTTCTATTCTGTTCTGTCTATTTTTTATTCAAAGCGCTGACTCTGACAAAAATAGCATTAGTTATTTAAGGTGATTCAAAATCGATCTATGAAATCATATATATATATATATACATATATATAGTTCAAATATACAGAAAAACAAAAGACGAAGACAGTTGTAGAAACGACAAGCGGGTGTATTAGTTTGACGCTTGGGGAAGTGAGAAAGTCTTTTACGTTTCGAGCATACTCTCTTCACCAGAAAGGAACACGAGGAAATAAACAGAGGGAGAATAAAATGAAACTTGTGGATGTAGCGATCAATCATAGCAATATTTACACACACACACACGCACACATGTATATATATATATATATATATATATAT
>NC_068981.1:59628173-59628877 GCF_001194135.2 Octopus bimaculoides | reverse complement strand
TCATTTATTCCCGAAATATATATTTATATTTATATAAGGGCATTACTATACAATAATGCCTCACGCTATGAGGGACTCTAAGGTCAGACTACCATAAAAAGCACATTTTTACCGAACGCGAGGAAATGCAACTCTCAAAGCCAACCCCTTAAAAACAGACTAAATTATAGATCATGATTTCGTAGTTATTGTAGTATTATACAACCTCTACGCGTCAGTATAATATGGTCAAGAGAAATAGAGGTAAACAGAAAATCAACATACCACTCGAACATCGTGTATCCAATACAGTATATAGAAGACTGTTTATCGCTATTCCCCTATGTAAGTACTGAATTTATTCTGAGAAAAAAGCATATTTACCAAGATGAAATTCGAAATTCCCGCCACTTACATACGGAAATAGCGATAAACAGTCTTCTATATACTATATTGGATACACGATGTTCGAGTGGTATGTTGATTTTCTGTTTACCTCTATTTCTCTTGACCATATTATACTGACGAGTAGAGGTTGTATAATACTACAATATCTACGAAATCATGATCTATAATTTAGTCTGTTTTTAAGGGGTTGGCTTTGAGAGTTGCATTTCCTCGCGTTCGGTAAAAATGTGCTTTTTATGGTAGTCTGACCATAGAGTCCCTCATAGCGTGAGGCATTATTGTATAGTAATGCCCTTATATAAATATATATATATATA
>NC_068981.1:59621309-59628097 GCF_001194135.2 Octopus bimaculoides | reverse complement strand
ATACATACATACATACATACATACATACATACATACATACATATATATTCAAATGTAAAATAGAAGCAGCGCTAGTGTAACAAGCAATATCAACCACATAGTCTTAACATAGACGAACAATGTATTTACCGGTAGACTGCGACATGGCGTGGGGGAGAATATTCTCTGAAAGTGTCTGATGTTAAAACACATTATCTTACCTGTTCATCATTTTCAAGTGTTTAAACACCCGGCGATTTGAGAGAATATTCTTCACCACAACCAAATCGCAGCATATCGACAAATACATTGGCCTTCTATGTTATGTATTTGTGCTTGATATACTCTCACTCTTCCTTTATATGATGTAACTGGAAAAATCAGATAACCAGTCAACGAAGTAAATGAGGAGTCGACAAACGAAAATTTAAAAGCAGAAATCTGAAATAAAAGTGAAGTGTAAAAATAGAAGAAGAAGAAGAAGAAGAAGAAGAAGAAGAAGAAGAAGAAGAAGAAGAAGAAGAAGAAGAAGAAGAAGAAGAAGAAGAAGATGATGATGATGATGATGATGATGATGATGATGATGATGATAGATAGATAGATAGATAGATAGATAGATAGATAGATAGATAGATAGATAGATATTTAACCGAGTAAGAGTCGGGAATTAACCGATCTGAAGTGGAGTTGAAGAGGTTAGAATAATTACGCAAGAAAGATGTAAAATAAAACTAGAGGAATATTTAATCAAAAGAGGCTGCCAAGTAAGATTATATAATGTGATGCATGTTATATTCAATTAACTTTAATTTAATGAGTTATTTCTCCGGAAAATGTACAATTTTTAATGTGGCCATGAATAAATTAAAGCCTTGATATTATAAATGATTAGTAACGATGATTAAAAATGAAAAGTATTTAAAATTAATTAGCGCGTTTCTGAACGGAATAAGTAAGTAGTGTGTTGAAAACTAAGGTGATACACAACGTCCGTATGTAAAGAAGGCGTAGCATGTGGTATGAAAAATTACGTGTGGCGGCGTAATGTGATTCTATAGTATTTTCGTTAAAATAGATCCAGAATATCTGTGCATAGAAGTGTTTTTAGTGAAGGAATCGCTTAAATTATCTCTTTCCTTTTTGCGGCCTAGCTTTTAGTTTATGACTCAAGCAATTTCAAAAGTACATTCTTTACATGAATTCATATTTTTCTCTTATACCTAAGTCCAGTATAGACGAGTTCACTTCGTTATGAGATCAACTGAATTCCCATTTTCATATATTTTAGCAGAGAAATGCACGACTTTCCCTTCTTTTTCAGTACAAGTTTGGATTACTTTCGTAATTCATTGCTTTTTGTTTGTCTGTTTGTATTTACGGTGTAGTTTGCAATCGGACACAACTTAAGTTCCTTTCCTACGACAATGGCTGTATACAATCATTAACCTTCAGATGTTCATTTGGGATCACGGGTGCATTATTCCCACCAGTCCATGAACTTCGCTTCATTCTTTTCTACTTTATGCACAATGCCTGAAATGTATGAGGAGCGGTCTGTCGATTAGATCGACCCATTATGCAACTGGTACTTAATTTATCGACCCCGAAAGGATGAAAGGACAAAGTCGACCTCGGCAGAATTTGAACTCAGAACGTAAAGACAGACGAAATACCGCTAAGCATTTCGCCCGACGTTCTAAAACGTTTCTGTCATCTCGCCGCCTGGAACTTCGCTTCATTAAAACACATTTGCTATCTTCTATTGAATACCTTAATTAATTTAAAATAAAATAAATAACAGTTTCGTATACTAACTCGTTGTGCAGGAAATTTAAATTGGGCTATGAAGATTCGATGACAGGATATACATTTCCTGAATCTCAAATGATTTCAGAACATTGAAGCACAGAATTTTATAATTATTAAAATGTGTAAAGAAACTTTAGAGGTGCATCAGTGCTTAGTTGAGGAAACATTTCTTCATGAAAATTATTTTCTAAATTAAAACGCCATCCCGGGATTGACGAAACAAGTTCTTAATCCAGACTGAGATCAATTCACTCAATTATACACCTCTTCAAGCAAATAAATAAATAAAATGTAAGACCTTTTTTTCAGTTATAAATTATTTAGTCGAGGGTTTAACATAACTGGTAAAGCACCAAAGAGAATGCTCGGTGATGTTGTATTCTTGAGCAAGGCACCTCATCTCACGTTGGCCCAGTCCACTCAGCTGAAAATGAACGCCTACGAAGTACTGGTGTAGCCTTCCCTTCCTCCAGTTGTCACTTGCTAGATGTTCCACTTGGTCAAATGTGTAAAGGCCAGGAGGATTTGCTTGCGAATACGTTGGAACCTGAAATATTTAGCGGAAATGTATTACAAGCAAACTGGTCATGCAAGTTTAGAAGTAACTAAGCTTTGTGTGTTGTTACGAGAGATTATAATCATTCGCCCTATCTTTACCTATGAGGTTATAACACTTGATTATTGTGTTGAATTGAGTTTACATCTTCTCCAGATAACCTTGCTGACAGACAAAACTGTCTAACAATCTATTTGGACTTCTATAAATATCTGCAAAAACCTGAAAGGCAATTATTCCTCTATTGGTTCTTTTTCAATATCTTTCTTTTATTAAGGAGAAACGAATCAGGTATTATTTTTCTGGAATATAAGAAATCAGTTACTTAATTTCGTACATTTCGATCTGATAATTCCGTACATTTCGGTCTGATAATTCTATTCCAGATATTTTCCAATATTGGAACTATCATGGGAATTTTATGAAAATAAACAGTACATATATGCTTCCAGCAGATCCGTTAGTAGATGGAAGAAAAGTTATAGATTTACAGTATTTTATTATTGGTTTTTCTTGACAAACGTCTGCTCCACTGACTATTTTATATATAGAACAGCTCTAGGGAGAAATGGTGTTACATACATACCTAGTATGTATTTAATATGTGGTGTATCAATTTATTCAGCAAATAGTTTACTTACGAAATGCAACCAAAAGATATACGTACGCCTGGTCGCATTTTATATGTGTCTGTTACATGTATATATGCATATACGTATGCATGCATGTATTATGTATCTTTATTGATATGATCATTAAAAGAAGTGCTCTCTACAGTGGAATAATTATCATTTAATATACAGAATATTTAGAAAAGAACTACCAATAGTTTCATGCTGTAGAGGCACAATAAGTCTGTAGATCGATACAATAAGCCACGTGTCTCTAACCAATTCTTTAGGCTCAGAGTATACTGGTAATGCTATTAGAAAACTAGAACGCCGCTCTTAGAAAGAGCAAGAAAAATGTGAGAAGAAAATTGAGATGATTAACGAACTGCAGGATTGAATAGCTACCACAAAGACTTTTCCTCTTTGTCGTTGCATTATTCTACACCAAGCAGATTAATTATGATTTCTATAGAAAACGAAGACGCAGATCTTAGCTTTCTTACATTTCTACATAGTGTGTAGATTGTATGATATATATATATATATATATATATATATATATACGGAAGTCATTTACAGGGACCTCATGAACTGGAAGATAAAAGAGTTGGATCAACAAGTATTTGATGGAAACCATCTAGTTTCTAGTTCCCCCCTCTTTAAATAACCTTTAGAGTTTGTTCACCTATGCAGGGTTTACCAGCGAGTAGTTTCTTATCGATGAATGTGAACTGGCATGGGTTATTTTCAGTGAGGTAAATATAAACAGCAAATCTGGCATTTTGTAACAAATGAAGGCAAAAGGGGTGAATACTAAGCAATTGATTCGTACTTTAGCCCTTGTTTAAAAAAATAACAGAGCGAAGCACAAGAGTAAGCATTTGGCGGAAATAATACAGCCTCATAGTAGAACTTATGCTACAATCAAAGCAGTAGCATGTACACGCTAGATGATATCTGTGTTTACTCGATGAGTACATGTCTCTGTTTTTTTCTTGTGAGCATGTTACGGATAATAGAGTTTGATATAGTTTACAAAGTTAAGATGCGGAGAGTCAAAAGAAATACCACGAGGCAACATACCTATCTCTTTAACTACTATTACAGGGTTCGCTTTCAGGGGATATCCAATTTATCACAAGTTACGTTTTATAAGTAAAAAAAATGAATGATAGCAATATTATAATAATAATAATAACAACAATAATAATAATAATAATAATAATAAATATATTTTTATTTTATTTTCAGGACATGTTTTAAAGCATTAGTATTGCACTCTTTGGCTTTCTATAATAAGAATAATGTGATTAGTACAAGGTTTACGGGTGTATTCATTTGTTTTTGTATCAAATGTGTTTTTCTCTTTTTTAATTCGAAATACTAAAATTAAATGATTAATAAATTAAAGATTTAATTTTTAGTCTTTTCGTTCTGAGAATTTTAATTATTATATGATCATAATTATTTTGTTTATTTGCTTTATATTTCCATCGTGTTTAGTTTGTAATCCCTAGAGCAATATTTCCATATGATTTTATCGTATTGTAAACAAAGGAGGAAAACGCAAAACTATTACTGTAAGAGCACTGTTTAATTTACAAATTCCAATTTACTGATTTGACATTTCATTATGAATTAATTTATATGTTAAAATGTTAGAATACTTTATTCTTTTGTTTCAGTCCTTGAAATGTAGCCATCCTGGGGCACTACCTTGAATAATTTTAGTCGATCATATCTAAAATACTACATACCTGTCAGACAACTACGTTACGTGTCATAAATAATGACTCAACTTTCCTAAGCGAAGTCAAAGTATATTCTCACAAGGACAGAAGCATATGGAAAAATACACACACACAGGCACACACACATTCACACATACACATGTACGCACTCACCACACATACAAAGACACTGTATTAGAAATGATTACCAAGTTGACAATCACTTACGTGCATCGACTTAATGAGTCCGTCAATAAAACAGTACATAAGGTCGGATCCATATATTGAAGTCGTTTATGACGGCTTCTATTGGAAATAAAGAGAGAAGTTTGACACCTGGAATGAAACATTTGAAAGTTTCCTATGGCAAATTATACTAAGATGTGTTGAAATTGAAAGACATTTGCGCAAACCGATTTTATTCCTTATATAAAGGTCGCTCATAATAATTGTTTAGGTAAGCTTATAAAATAGAGGCAAAATGGCAACAGTATCGTATGTTTTCAGGTTTACAACTACATGTGATAGGATAATGCGAGCAAGTATGCTACACAGGTAATTATGTATTACGAAGATGGCCATAATTTTAAAACATTTTCCAAATGATATGAACAGGGATGGCTGTGGTAAGAAGTTAATTCTCCAATCACATAGTTCCGCGTTCAGTCCAGCTGCGCGGTACCTTCTTAAATGGCTTCTAGTATTACCCTGGAGCAATCAAAGCCTTGTGGGTGGATTTGTTAGACGGAAATTGAAAGAAGCCCATTGCAAATGCATATATATGTATTGTGTATATGTATATATGCATGTGCATCCATGTGTTTATGCTAGTCCCCCACCACTGCCTGACAACCGTTGTTGCTTTGTTTACATGCCTGTAATCTAGTGGTTCAGTACAAAAGACCGATAGAATAAGTAGAGGACTTGAATAGTAAGCACTGAGGCTGATTCGTTCGAGTAAAACCCTTCAAGGCCGTAGCCAGTATGGCTGCAGTCTAACGACCGAAGAATTGAAAGGATTTATGATAAACGATACCGCTTCTGAAACCCATGGTAAAAACAAAGCGACCAAAATGTTTATATGTCTCTTGAGTTTATATTTTAATGTTACTAATGCCTTTCTGCTCCTCTGACGCAAATGAACATTACAACGGAAACACTGAGAAAAACTCAAACGTTCTAAGATTTATCCAACTTTTCTATTTTTTAGACTCCCAATGCACATTTGCAGTTGTACATCATAAATTCTATAAAATTATTGAATATCAGCAACCCACTCTTCTAATTTATAAAGCTTAAATTGTTGTGTGTTGTTATCATTCTGAAATATATGATCATTTATCCACTATGAAATACTTGATGATACACTAATTAAACAAGAATAAAATTATTATATTATTTATCTTGGTATAAATACTTTTTAAACGAGTCAGTAAATATCTATTAAAATATTCACTCAAGGATTTTACATTAAATTCAGTAAATAAGTATCCCTAATATCAAATCTTATGATCTTATAGACGACACTAGAAGCTGTTGGTTTCCTTTGGAAGAATCTGCTCTGTTTCAGGAATTCCGACCGGGTCTCTGGTCAAATGATAACTACAGTAAAATATATGTCATAGTTTCTTCCTCTATTTTCGTCAAGCACCTCAGTGAGTACGAGTACGACACGGATGTTTCTCTTAATTATGTAGTTAAACGATCACAAAATTCTAGGTAAATAAATCGTTTAGAGCCAATCCAAAGGATAATGCAGAATTGTTAATCATGGATTCAATTGCTATCCATCTATCATGAATACTAATAAATATATTGCAGGGGGGGGGGGGATAAATGAATAAATAAACTATCTTACTCTGTGAGCAGTGTTTTATAGTCAAAGAGACATGGAAACACAAAGGTAAAGTTGGAAAGTGGATCTGAATTTGTTCTCCGACGATATTCCATACAAAAAGACAAAGTGTGAAATGCATTTAGTTCGACGCAACACTCTAATACATTGTTACCTATAAATTGATAATTTTAATGCTTAGCATGATACAGATGATGATAGTGATTTATCACATTGATGCAAGCCCATAGCTTTTTTTTTTTTTTTTT
>NC_068981.1:59619290-59621299 GCF_001194135.2 Octopus bimaculoides | reverse complement strand
TTTTTTTTTTTTTTGAAGGCTGTAGTTGATATAATCCAACCTCGTATATCACTGAAACATTTATGAACAATCAAGTAAAGATAAAAGACAAAATTGGCATTGGTGGTTATTGAAATTTGAAAGTGAGTTCTATCGTCCACTTTAGAATACGTTTATTACTTACACTATTACAGAGTTTATGCGGGAGGCTACATTTAATGCAATATTTGAATGCTATCTTTTTGTATAGACTATGGTGGGAAATTATGCGAAAGAGAATTAGATGTAATGAACCATTAACGACTGGATAGCGACGATGATGCTGATGACGGTTGAAACAATAATATCGAAGATGACAGAGGAGAGGAATACGAAGAAAAAGATGGAGCAATGGGAAGACAACGATGAGTATATAGACAATGACAAGGAGTGCGATATAAATTTTATTCTAAAATAAACTAATTATAGTATAGATATCGATGTTGTTACTCATATATTGGCTTTTCCGACAATTCTTCTAAAGGTTTTCGCATACAATACACGCTGGCTTATTTTTTTCGTGAGAGCGAGAGACACTCTGCATCTGCTGATTAATGTATATTTCATGTTCTTTGTTCAGGTCAGCCTCTATCTAAATATTATTGGCTGTATCTAATCTTTACAATAACTGTGCATTCATGGCTATCACGCATTTCATTTGCTGAGTAACGACGCTTTCTTTCTCAAAGCGACGTGACTGCCATTAAAGTAAAGAGCCACAATTGATTTCAAGTGGTATGTATATTCAAGAGGTGTGCATGTTTTATTGTGAAGCTAAATTCTTTCCAAATATCATACAAAAGACCAGATATATCAAAGCTATCAAGAAATATTTATTTCAACTTAGGGGTAAAGAATACGAGATTTATTAAGAATATCTCCTTTCTAAGCAATATTGTTATGCTATTGTAATGATGACCTGTTTGTCGTGACGATAGTGATATTTTTCACAGCGTTGATGGTGGTGGGGGAGGGGGTTGGCGGCGGCGGCCATGGTGATATAATTTTAAGTCAGCTCTGATTGAGAAAACTAATGGCACAGGTAGCTGATGTTATTTTCGTGGAATTTATTTCAATCTGATACTCATATAAAGAATTCTATAGTATATGTAAAATATTGTTGCATGCGGATTTTCAATGAATATGAAATATTTAGTTCGTAAATGTTTCGCTTGACTCCTTGAAATAACTGGAAGATATCCATGAAGCAGGTTAATTTAAAATATAAGCAATTCTGAATAAAAATGATTAAAGACATGTTTATTGGAACCTCAGAGCATAAAGATAAATGGAAAGACCAATACAGAAGTGGTATGCACCCCCCTCCCCTGAAGAGCAAAGTTAAATGATACAGACTTCTCAATATTATTAAATGACTTAAGATATCTTACAGTAATGAAGCCATACGCTCAGAAAGATTTTCGAACATTTTCCACTTTCTCCCTTTGATTTCAGGCAGCATATCTTTTTTTTTTTTTACCTAAGGAAGCTAAGCTCTTTTAGCTAAGCAAGCTACGCGAACCCCAGCTCCCTCCAATCCATTTGTCTGCTCGTGCGTCACTATGTCTAGGATTTTATGGAAGCAACATTTGTAAAGCGTATACTTCATCATTAAGCACTCAATAGACCTAGAATCATTAACTGATATTCCCTCATGTTCATTGCACAGTTTATCTATTAGAGTGAAATTCTAACCGATTTGTCAAGCAAGTGATTTGTTATCTTGTCCCTCACTGTATGACTCTCCAAGTTCCTACATTTCCAGCTGTAAACGTTTTTTTTTTCTCCACATGATGTCAGCCTCTGTAATTACACATGCACCCACATTTTCTCTAATTAGGCCTTTGATACTGCAATGTTTGGAAATGGAGTTTCTCACATAAGTTCTTCAATTCACGTACTCATGTTATAATGTACTTATATATGTATGCATCTATCACAATATTTATTCGTGTATGTGTATATATATATATATATATATATATATATAT
>NC_068981.1:59608968-59616461 GCF_001194135.2 Octopus bimaculoides | reverse complement strand
ACAGGCAACACACACACACACACACATACACACGTACGTACACCTATTGAATACATGTGTTTTGTACGCATAGATGTTCGTTTGTGTGTGTGACTGAAGCCATTTACACATACATACATACATACATACATACATACATAACAATGTAAGAATTGGAAATTCAATGCCAATAACATATAGAGTCAGAATGTTAACTGATATTTCTGCTGCTGAAGGTACTGGCATGACATAATTGTTGCAACGCAGGACAAAATGCTTCGCAGCATTTGTTCCGGGATCGACTTTGCCTCTTATATTTTTGTGGTCGATAAAATAAGTCCCTGCTGAACCCTGGGTTTGAGGTAATCGACTTACCCACTGCCACAAATTTGCTGGCCTTGGGCCAAAATTTGAAATCAATATTCCTGTTGTGATAACCATCTTGAGGATTACCTAAGAGACAATGGCATGCCAATCAATGTGCACTGTTAGGCCAAATTCAAGCCAAATCATTTTGCACTTTTACGGAACTAATATCTCATAACATCTGAGTCAACCAGAATTCAACACCACAGTAACTGATAACCGGCATTTGATAGGAGATTTAATTCTATGCAAAAGTATGAAAAATTACATCACAATGATCACATCACTAATTATGTCCTCTAATCTTGAGAGGTTAAATATATTAAAGTCATTGATTTCGTGTTAAATACAAATTCATTAGAATGTGAAGTATTAGATATTTATATACATCTGTCTATTCCTACATTGATATAAAACATGTCCTATGTTAGTACAGAATGAATGTATGTAAGACAAATATGTGTATCGAAATCAATTTGTTCATATATAATACTGATTTTTTTAAAAGAAAATACAAATATGTCACTCCAAGTTATTATTCAAGCATTATATATATACTCTTAGACAGAGTCTATGTTAATTATACTTTTGGCATAAGAAAACCCATTTGAAGTTCGGAATATATTTGTTTCTCCTCATCAAATGTCAAACACCATACTCGAGTCCATCAAATAATGTTCTAAATTGCGATCTTTCAAAGCAATGGCAGTTACATTTCTATAGTACGAAGCTAATCTTGTATTTTTTATGTTTTTATTATCATTTTGATCTACTCAACAGTATAACTGCTGATATTAATACTGCTGGATATGGAAAAATTCTTATATCACCTTTAATAGTAACACCGATTTATCGGCTCGTGCTTTTCAATTTCTATTTGTGTATCTCTCAGCTATATCACATATGTTCTAGTTATTACAGCATTCGTTGCACTGTGTATATACGTCTTTTTCTATATTCAATTACCACCAGTTTTAACTTTGTCTTTCATCTTTATTATGTCGATAGAGAAACTATAGGTCAAGTATTAGTATTGATCTAGCACCAAACGTATTGCCTTGTACCCATGTCAGAAACCATTATTATTACTCGATTTACTGTTGAAAACGTGTGTTAAGCCCTTTGCTGACATGTTTCCATCAGTGTTTTCTCTCTCATGCTTATGCAATTGTGCCTGCGTATTTATATTACATTAAAATGAAGGAGTGAGCTTACTTAGAAGGAACTTTTCTTAATCATTAACTTTTGTCATTATTGCAGAATTGTCTTTCAGTAGACCTATTGATAAATATATTTCCATGAATGTATGCTCACAGCTGCGATTGGATTTCAGCATGAGAGCTGGACAAGTGGAAATATATGGTCATAATTCAACAGAAAGCAAAAGCTGCAGGTTTAAAATTATTATCAAGTAATATAGAAATTAATGAAACTTAGTAACTATATACCTGAGGCAAGTTCTTTTATAAAGACGATTGCAAATGCTTTAATATTCACATATATGAAAAATTTGAAGTGTTATAATATTAAAATATAAGCTCCGAATAAGAATGCAGCCCAACAACAAGCCGATTAAAGATCGAACCGATGGAAACATATTGTAGACATAAATATGAATATATTTTTTTCTGTGGAAATAATGATAAACAAAAAATATGTTTATATACATCTCTGAGAGAATAACATAATTTAAGAGAAACATATAAGAATTTGTTCAGTCTATAATTAAAGACTGAAATCGGTAGAGTTGCGAATAAAATGGCTTACTACATTTACTTCCTTTTTACCTCATTTCCGACCGTAATCTATAAAATAAATAGCATCCAAATATTTTATTACATTTAGCCACCTATATCCACCTACATTATCTATAGTCGTGTTACAAATCTATATATTATAACCAGGACGGCAGAATTTCTGTTCCAAGTTCAATAGCCACCTAAGTCCATTTTGTCTTGTTTTCTTGCTAGGTCGATCATACATGTTTCAGTCATAGTCAAGATTGGCTTGTCTCGACTAAGATGTGTTTAATATAGAATTAGGTTTCCTGTATATCTCTTCTTTGGGTATAAAGAGGGTGTGTATATAAAAATTTAAACCTGTGTAGACATTTCTATTTCTTTGATAGACATTGAATTGCATTTTTTAATATGCCAACGTTGAACTAAAGAACTAGGAGAGAACCATCCATGTCAATTTTAAATTGAATAATTACTATAAAAGTGGAAAGGCATATATTGTACATATAGTTAACAATTTAGCTCAACAGCTGTTTTATTAGCAATAAACATCTATAATCAAATAATTAAGATACATAACTCAAATTCATTTAAATAGAATTGAGAATAATTACCCATTCCATCGTATCGGTTATGTTAGGCGGTACTAATATAAACCACTTCGATATGGTAATGAAGTGTTATAAATAGAGCTCTTAATTACTGTGAATATATTGTCTGATGATTATACTTCAATTCTCTCAACAGAAATATAGTTCCCTCCCATATACTTCACGATGTTAACAGTGTCTTATTAACTGAGTCCTTAATTATCGTTGATCTATTTCAGATATTTATTGACCAATGTTTACTGAAAATGTACTTCAGAGTCTATCGCGACGTTTTGCTCCAACTATCAGCGTATGCGTTAAAGTTAAGTGAAAAACCTGCCTAAATTATAAAATGTAGTGATTGTATATGCAAGAGAGAAATTAATGAGAAGAGATGGTGTACTTTAAGCTCATTTTGATACGCATAATATAATCCCTTTTACCAGAGCCGAATTGTACGGCAACTATGGAGAATTCTGGGATTATTCTATTAATTATCAGAAGTGGTTGAGTTCATAATTATCTGTACATTTTACGTAAATCTAAAATTCAAATTTTGGCAAATATACAAATATATTTATAGTTGTTTAACCCGCTTCAGCACATTGAAATGCCCGAAGCTGTATTCTCTCACAGCTTCGGAAGCGTGGTATATATTCGATTATCCAGCTAATGGAAGAGGTTTGCATCTCTTGCTCTTACCTAACAGTGAATGCCGCCTAACTGAGTGTCTATCTTTTCGCTTTTCAGCTCTTATTACGGTTCTTGGAGATAAAATATTTACCAACCAATTATTGGTCACAATCTAACGCGAAATGTTTGATCTTGTGCCTGTGTTAGAAATCATAAATATAAATATTAGTTAAGTTAATAAAATGGATATGGAATATCTCAATATGTGTTGAACTTACATGTAATTTATATCTTCTCTGCAATGCGTGGGATTTGTTCTGAGTTTGTTATTCTTATCATATTGAAGATGAGAAAGGCTTAAGTAGAATCAAAGGTACTTTGTCCATTATTAATGATTTCTGTCTTTATTGCAGATATGAGTTTCACTAATGATAAAGTCGTGACAACTTTCCGCGAATTATATGTTCAGAGATATTCCTGGAAATCAGCATGAATGCTGAATAAAGAGAAATATACGGTCATGACCCAGCAGGAAGCAAACAATGTTAATTCTAAATGAATTAGTGAATACACTGAAATTAATGAGAATTTCTAAATATAAAAGTATCGGAAATTATTACTGTAAATACAATTGATAAATGCCTTAATATATATACATGCAATACATTAAGAACATTACTAGCTTACTTTTTGAATAATGATTTTGGGTTCAAATTCAGCTATATTTTATATAGGATATTTAGTGGAGATGATGAATTTCAGTGTCTTTTACCTCAACTCTCAAATAATTGAACAAAAGAGAGTGAAAAGCCATTCTGACATGCGATTGAAAAGATGATCGTCATGAGGATCCGGAGAGTTGCTTAATCTTTCGAGGTACCTATGCAAGGAGAAATGGATGAGAATAAACGGTCAGACTTACAAATTACCCTGTATGATCGAATAGTTGATGTGTACCGCAATTACAGAACATATAGAAGCCAATCACTGTTTTATGAGTAAGAATATGGGTAGTTGGGACCTGGTTGGTCATTATGAATTTATAACCCTGCTAAATGCAGGGTTAAGAATTTCAGAGAAGGAGGACAATGGGCTGTTGTTGTTTAGCTATTCAGAAAGTCATTGTAAGAAATGCATGGACAGATATTAAATTGTCTTACGAGTCGTAAAATAATGTCTACGGATTTTGTCTTCTGGTCTAATATCAAGCATTTGTTGCTATGCTTTCCGAGTCTATTTTTAAGATCACCTTGTAGTATTCGTTTGGCAAATAGAACAGATATTCTAGCCTCCCATGTAGCTTTGTTGTACGGAAAACATATAGGAATTGATAACGTGTTTGTACGTATACAACTGCATGAACAGGTGTTATATTTTGTATGAAACTTTTTGCCAATATATTCCCTTTTTTCAAAAGTCAGAATTCTACTACATACTTCTACTGTAGGTTCAAAAGCTATTATTTATGCCTTGATCAAGAGTTGAATTTTATTGTGTCTTTAAATTTCTCTCGCGTTGTATGTAGCCTACGTAATCTGAGGGCTGTTCTTATTAGCGTTAGTTCCGTCTAGCGTTTACACGTAAGTCGTTATGTTTTGGTTATGTACTTATCACTAATTTTTACATCATTCTCAAAGTACCTATTATTGTAAGAATTGTTGCCGTTTTTCAATAATATCATTGGAAATAATTCTGTTTCCCGATCTTTGTAATTCTGTAAATTCCGCATAATTTCCAAAGTTGAAACCTCACCCACGATATTTATTATAATTGTTATTAACAATGACACCAACGACAATCAACAATTCTCTTTTTTATGATAAGCTCACAAAACTAATCCCAAATTCCATCCCGACATCCTTATGAAATATCTACACTGTTGAAATCAAACCATTATTCAACGGTCACTCTTACCGACGATCATGAAGTCCTACATATACAACAGGTGATTCAACATTTCTCTACTTTCCGAAATATATGTGTGAGTGGCTTCCGACAAATAACAAACATGAATGACGACAGACTACCTCCATGAAATATGCCTTTCCTGATGTTAAGCTTCGACAAAAATTTTCCACATGATGTTAACTTTATATTCTTCGCTACATATATATTTCTGTGTTTCTTTAAAACTCTTCATCTATAAGATAAATACCTCAGTCAAGTAGGCGAGTATTTTCAACTTATCAACTGCTTCGATATCTAAAATATTTCTAGCCAGATTATAAACTTATATCCACATCCCATAATTAGTGTTGTGACTGGTTATACCATTAAGTGATTAACTCCGGGAAATCTGTTTGGATTGAAGCAAACCGACAATGCAACTCGTATTCTTCAAATATAATTTGCACAAAAAGTATCCAAGAATATTTTGAAATTCAATGTGTAACTTCATTCATTCGTTTTTATATAAATCACAATAGTGGAGACTTGTTCTGTAGTTAGAAATCATTCCCTTATGTAGAGGAAGAAAGGACTGAATTAAAATAAAATCAAATTAATACAAATATATATATACTTTTATACATGTGACATATATTGCATTCAATTGCATAATATTATATTTTATACATGGCTCGCTATCACATATGCGTGCTACCAACCGTACATACGATAAAGTGAGTTCGTGTACATGTGGCTATTTCTGTTCATGTATGTATTTATTTATGCTTATATCTCTGCATGTGTGCGTGTGTGTGTGATTGTATGTACATGAGTGTGTATGTGGACTCACTCCTCAATAGCTTAAATAAATGTAAGATGTCGGTTCTTATCTCAATAAGTATAAATATGTTATTGGAAAAAAATACGTCATACCTTGAAACAATGTATCAATATATCAATTCAATATTTTTATCGTAAACAAACTTTTAATCTTTATGCTTGTAAATGTTTTTCACCTGGAAAATATCTGTAGAGTTTACTTATTTTTCATTTTATCATATGCAAAGAGGTAATCAAATATCAAAATATAAAGATTATAGAGATAGCTTATAGAGTATTTTACTATATAAACACACTTTTTCATTTTTCGCTTTCTTTTTCTCTAACTGAGCCAAAGTCAGCTTTCAATCATTCTTGTTTACTGATTTGAAATATGTTATGAGTTCTTTGCCTGTATTCTGCAATTTTATATTTACTTTTCATTCACGTTACTTGTTTAGTCGTCAAACAGATATCCTTAGACTGAAATATACTTCATCATTTCGTACGTGTCTTATTCTCATATTCTGTACGTTTGGAATGCTTTTCATCACCTGTATATTCCTTTTGGCATATATTCGTTTATCATTAATATCGAAACTCCTCTAAATCGATATCTTTATCTAAATACATCCATGCCAGTATCAGATCTATTAATACTTATTCCCCTCAGAGCTGTCCTGCATAACCAATTCATAATTGATCCAGCAAATTGATGTTAACATAATCTTTTCGGCAAATCATACAAATTTTGAACGGAAAAATGGATTATTTCTGGGTTTTCAGCTGACCGTTTACAGAGTCCACCTAAGATAATGTTATCGATATGAATCATGATCACAAACATAGATAATTAGCAATTTGTAGTTTTTTAAACTTTGACAACTATTAAACATATTCTGAGCAAATATTTGTATCTAAAAGCTATATAATTTTCAAAATTGTAATTCACGTTATTTATTATATTTCGTAACATTCAGTATATATTTAGTATATTTCATGACACCCGATTTCCCAGTTCTTTTTAAAATATTAAAATTTCCGGAAATGGATCAAATCTACATTATTCAGTCTGCAGGAATATATCAGAAGTAATTGGAACTAAGCCTATGATTTAAAGTCATTCATTTTCTAATACAGGAATTAAAATTTTTAATTCCGGTTCATTCTAATATATTAAAATATTACAAAATCATCCCGCAAAACATTATGAGTTGACTCTTTAAATCCAAGGTTAAATATATATATGTGGTTTCATATCTATGCATTTTATCCGCATAGGCTAGCGCTATAATTTGATTAATGATTCAGCTCAATCTATAGCAATATTATGTGTACTTATATATATATATATATATATATATATATATACCGTTTCGTTTTCCTGTCTTGTTTTCCGTCGGCCACTATCCTCCACGAAAGAAAATTTATTTGTGTTCGTGGGAAGAGCCATTTTAACGATGCGTCCTGCCCTAACTCT
>NC_068981.1:59608211-59608816 GCF_001194135.2 Octopus bimaculoides | reverse complement strand
TTTGCCTATGTTTTTTGCAACGTCATGTATCCAGATATGTATCTATATGTTCATGTAGATGATGGTATGTACATACATGTACATATATATGCATATACAATGTGGATATGCTGGCGCTCCGCCTTAGAAATAGACCCCAGAACTTTTCTTAGCCTAGTACACATTCTTGCGGGGGGTTTTGGGCCGCCGAACTGCCAAGTCACGGGGACATAAACACTTCAGCATCGGATGGCAAGTGATAGCAAGGGGAGAGGCACAGACATACACACGTAAAGATACACACGCACCTACATACATATACACACACCCATACACACACACACGCATATATATATATACACGACGGTCTTCTTTCAGGTTCTATCTACCAAATCCACTCACAGGGTTTTGGCCGGCCCGTGGCTATAGTAGACGACAGCTGCCCAAGGTGCACTATGATAATACAACCACTCATGCACTTGGTAAGACATGCTGTGAATGCGCATTCATTTCCAAAAAAAATGAAATCCACCTTCAATGGCAGCCAAATAGCTACAACATAAGGTATCTACGGAAATTCACTTGGGAGAGCTGTATATAAGACCTATAAACGCTTTCGAGTAATT
>NC_068981.1:59603936-59605924 GCF_001194135.2 Octopus bimaculoides | reverse complement strand
TATATATATATATATATATATATATATATATATATATATACACGACGGTCTTCTTTCAGGTTCTATCTACCAAATCCACTCACAGGGTTTTGGCCGGCCCGTGGCTATAGTAGACGACAGCTGCCCAAGGTGCACTATGATAATACAACCACTCATGCACTTGGTAAGACATGCTGTGAATGCGCATTCATTTCCAAAAAAAATGAAATCCACCTTCAATGGCAGCCAAATAGCTACAACATAAGGTATCTACGGAAATTCACTTGGGAGAGCTGTATATAAGACCTATAAACGCTTTCGAGTAATTGGAAATGTAAACATTCGGATTCGTGCAACAGAATACGAGGGCAGTATTTTCAAAAATAAAACAAGTCTACTTAAATTGTAAGTAAAGCAATAAAAATATCATTGTTAAGAGTTCGCACACATACACTCACACATATATATGTATATATGTACATGTATCTATATTCATTCAGCTGCATGGCACCTTGTGCAAGTTTTTTCTAAGGGGGAGTCCGAAAGTCTTATCATCTCTTGTAAATATTGTTTTAATTGTCTATTATCAAGAAGGTTTCGCAAGAGTGACACTAGAATACCCAACAGTTGAAGGACGCTGTTTCGGCAACCTTTGCAGCAATCACCAAAGCACAGCTTCGTAAAATATCACAGAGAATATGGCACCGCCTCATTTTGTGCCACAAAAATGGAGGTGTTTATACAGACCTTCTCGTTGTGTGACAGTATTAGTGTCAATGAAGGTGAATATACTAAAATCAGTACGTGTTTGATATTATTATATTGCTACTCTATTGTTCTTACTACTTCTCGGTAGGGGGTGACAAGACTTTTGGTCCACCCCATACTATACTCTGGAGCCAACCAGAGCCTTGTGAGTTGATTTGGTAGACAGAAACTGAAAGAAACCTGCTGTAAATATATGTGTTTGTGTGTGTTTGTGTGTATTTGTGACTTTCTGCCTGTCCCTACCATCACCACTTGACAACCGGTGATGGTGTGTATACGTCCCCCTATATTAGTCGTTCAACAGAATGGATGGATATAACACATACCGGGCTTTAAAAAGTACTGGGATTGATTCGTTCGTCCGAAACTATTCACGACGTTGCCCCAGCATGGCTGCAGTCTATTGACTGAAACAAAAGATAAAAGTTATAGATGGATATATATATATATATATATATATATATATGCGTGTGTGGGGGGGTGCGTGTGTGCATGTGCGGGTGTATGTTTTGTTGTGCGTGTGTGCTCGCGAAAGCGCGCGCGTGTGTGTGTGCGCGCATTTCTATCAAGTTACATTGTCATCTCTGCTAAAATGTTTTACTTTATATCGCAACTCCTTCACATTGCTTTTCGCAAAAAACATATATTCTGCTCAATTAAATTCAGATTTACAAAAATAGTAGACTATATATTCAAGTATAATTAAATTTTACTTATTAATCTGTCGGGCTCAATTATATATATATTGATTATATTATCAGCATGCTATTTAAAAATAGTATTAGTTCGAAGCACTCAAACCGATTTCCTGAAAAAAAATCTATTGCTTCAAATGTTATAATTTCAGATTTACAGTGAAGATATGAAATAAAATATCAATAAAGATCACATCTGGAGATTCTCCACACTAAACAAAAACTTCACACACATTAATACATATATCTGTGTCTATATGAGTGTATGTGTGTTGAGGTGGGGTGTAAATATATGTATGCGTATATGAATGAGTTTTTCTGAGTTTATATATCTATTTTAAAGTATCATTTTAGAACACATACATGCATGTGTATATATATGTGTGTGTGTGTGTGTGTGTGTGTGTGTGTGTGTATGTGAAGGTGCATGGCTCAGTTGTTAAAGCAGCGAGCTTACGATCGTGAGGTTGTGAGTTCGACTCCAGGAGCGGGATGTGTGGTGTGTTTTTGAGCAACACGCCCTATTTCACGTTCCACCAGTACACA
>NC_068981.1:59602283-59603642 GCF_001194135.2 Octopus bimaculoides | reverse complement strand
ATATGTATATATATATATATATATATATAAATATTTGTATATAGATGTATGCGTACATACATACATACACGTAGACACACACATGCATACGTAAATGTATGTATGCATGCATGCATATGCGGACCTGTGTGTTGCTGCTTGTTTATACAGACGCATTCTTATTATACATAATGGTATTAGAGTTATAAAAACAACAATTTACAACAGCGATATGCGTATTTGTGCGCGTATGTATGTGCGCGCACACGCGTAAGTGTATATTTATATATACTGTATATATATATATATATATATATATATATATATATATATATATATATATATATATATACATATATATATATTATGTATGCGCATGTAATCGTGTATATGTATACATATATATTATGTATGCGCATGTAATCGTGTATATGTATACATATATATTATGTATACGCATGCAATCGTGTATATGTATACATATATATAGATAGATATATAGATATGTATACAACCTCATTTACAGGGTCACTGATACAAAGGTCACTGATGGGTTTCGATTTTTAATAACTTCCTTAAATTTACAAATAAATGCATGCAATTTTGATACAATGTAAAGGACGTAATAGAAATGAATATACGTAAGTTAAATTTCGCGACACCACTACGTCACATATGAAAAATGACATGACTTCATTGGCAACCATTTTTGGCTTCGCACGCCTGTCCTCTTTCCAAAACTTGCACCATAACACCCTCAAGAGTTTCAAACCCCACTTCTATGATTTCTTCATTGATGTTCACGTTCAGTTGCACCAGGGTCTACGGTTTGTTGACGTAAACTCTATCTTTCAGGTATCCATGATAGAGACATTTTTGCGCCCGGCCGTTCAAGGTAGACTTCACACATGGTTCCATGGGGTAACTGCTCATACCACAAGAGAAAAAAATACAGTTGCTACAGCAATCATTTGGAGAGAGAATAGTCTCCCGTTACTCAATGTCAACTGGCCTTCACGTTCCCCAAACTTGACTAGCCCGTATTTTTTCTTGTGGGTATACTTGAAGGAGAGGATTCACGTCAACAAGCCGGATACCTTGGTGCAAATGAAGGAGAACATCAATAGGGAAATCAGAGAGGTGAAGTCTGAAACTCTTGAGGGTGTTATGGTGCAAGTTTTGGAAAGAGCACGGGCGCGCGAAGCAGAAAATGGCTGACATTTAAGCGATGTCATTTTTCAATGTGATTTGGATGTGTTTCAAAATTTGACTTATGTCATTTATATTGTATCAAAATTTTATGTATTTATTTGTAAAATTACGGAAGTTGTTAATAACTGAAACCCCTCAATGACATTTGGGACAGCATATATATATATC
>NC_068981.1:59600329-59602142 GCF_001194135.2 Octopus bimaculoides | reverse complement strand
ATATATATATATATATATGTATGTATGTATATATGTATGTATGTATGTATGTATGTATGTATGTATATGTATATGTATATAATACATTTCTAAATCTGTCACAGAGATTTATGCAGTAGTGATACGATAAAATAGTTGTACACTGTCAACTTAATATGACAATCCCATGAAGGGAATAATACTACTGCTATTTAGCCCTAGGAAGCTGCAGTGGAAATGTGTCAAGGACGACAGGAAGCGGTGCAGCTTCCTAGGGCTAAATAGCAGTAGTATTATTCATATTATATTTCAAAATATATTCCTTTCTAGATGGCATAGGAATATCCTTCAAAGATGAATTCCAAAATAGGGGTTCGATCTTACCTGTAAGTTCCATAACTAACGAAATTGAGAGTTAAATAAAATCGATAAACATTAGTTATAAATATAAAAAGAAATATTTTAATAATAATAATATTTATTTGATATTTATTATAAGTTACAATACATACACTGATTTTATTATTATTATTATTATTATTATTATTGTTTTAACAATAAATAATCGAAAAACATTTAACGATATTTCTTAAAATAAAAAAAAGAGTAACTTATCTTACCGAAGAAATGTTGTAAACTAAAATTTTAAACGTATTACGTAGAACTTAGCGTTTATAAGAAATATATCGCGTGAAAATATGGCGTAAATTTAAAAAAATTACGGAATATTGAGATAGAAATATGTATTTAAAGCGTTAAGATGACGTAATGTATTTTAGATGTGAGAATAAGAAAAAATTAACTGTAGGCGCAGGAGTGGCTGTGTGGTGAGTAGCTTTCTTACGAACCACTTGGTTCCTGGTTCAGTCTCACTCCGTGGCACCTTGGGCAAGTGTCTTCTACTATAGCCTTGGGCCGACCAAAGCCTTGTGAGTTGATTTGGTAGACGGAAACTGAAAGAAGCCCGTCGTATATACGTATATATATATATGTATGTGTGTGTATATGTTTGTGTGTCTGTGTTTGTCCCCCCAACACCGCTTGACAACCGATGCTGGTGTGTTTACATACCCGTAACCTAGCGGTTCCGAAAAAGAGACCGATAGAATAAGTACTAGGCTAACAAAGAATAAGTCCTGGAGTCAATTTGCTCAACTAAAGGCGGTGCTCTAGCATGGCCACAGTCAAATGACTGAAATAAGTGAAAGAGAGTGTAGTGTATCATTTATTTGAAAACTCTATAGTCTAAATAAAGTAAATCTAAAATACGTGAAATATATTATATATGATATACAGAAATGAAGCTAAATTACAATAATTTAATCTATATTCATTAATTTATGAATTTATTTATTTTATAAACATCTTATCTTATTCTAAATATGTAATATATCCTTTATAATATCGTGCTTACTACAAATCATAATTACAACAATTAGTAGCATAAAATAGGGTTTATATAAATACATAAATTAGCTAAACTTATATAAGTAATTTAACTTATGTTTGAATTTAATTTTTCGATCATCTAGAGAATTAACCAATTTTTTATAATCAGTTAATAATATCTTCTTAAATTCATTAGTAAATAATAAACAAAAATCATTACCTATTCGATAAGATTTAGCATTACAAGCTATCTCCCAATTTATATTGTACGAAATATTTTTAGATTTTAGTTCCGATATATATTTACTAAGGCCAGTAGAATTAATTAAATTTCTATTCTTAAAAGAATTCATATGTTGAGCCATACATAATTTCATTTTGTTAGAAGTCGACCCTATGCAAACAGTATTTAAATTTTATATGTATATACATATATATATATATA
>NC_068981.1:59593900-59600001 GCF_001194135.2 Octopus bimaculoides | reverse complement strand
ATACTAAAAAAATACACAAAAAAACGAGAGCAGTCAGTAGACTTTTCAACTCCCATAACTCTGTCCGAAAGAAAATGAATTAAAAACTTTGAAAAACTGATTACATTATTGTGGATTGTATATATACTCTGTAGAGAAATTAAACTCTGAAGCGATATAATTGCTTCTGAAATATGAGAAAATGTAAATAATGCAGAAGAAACTGCAATTCGAAGAAAGCGAAGAGTATACAAGAACAGAAGTGAAAACGGTTTTATTGCTTCCGGAAAATATATTTAGTTTTGGTAAAATTTTAACCATGAAAAATAAAAATATTACCATGTACTATATGCAACAACTAATAGAAAATCTCCTGCGTTATTGCTATAAGCCAATTTAGAGACTCGTGAAAATTAGTCTTGAGTATCTTCACCAACAAACAACTAAACCGATTTCTTCTCAGAAAAGTTGAATTTTGAATTGATTTTATGTGCTATGCTTATCATCTCACACTTATGTTATACCTCGTAAATTATAGCCTCTACTGAATTCCATTCACTGTTTTCTCAAATGTCATAAGGAATGACCCCAGAGTTCTGTCACAATAGCGCTAATCCTATGCCTTCTTTGTAAAGTGTAATAATGAGAACGAAGCAATAATCTTCTTAATTAGGTTACTAAAATGAATAGCATTTTTAATAAATAGAAACGCCTTTTATGAAAATAATTACTTGTTTTGTATAGGAGTATGTGTAAGTGTGCGTGGGCGTTTGTGTGTTTGTTTGTGAACAGTTATAACTCATACAATGAAAATGACGCCGTATACAACTGAGCTCTCTTAACACATGTTTAAATTAAGCACAGTCACCCACATACACAAATATGTATGTTTATCGGTCGATGCCAATCGTATATCAAATGCACCTGCCGCTTGTATAACAAACGTGTAACAAAAGTGCGATTGAACTCGGCATCCAAAGATATTAAACTAGTTGGAATAAGAATGTTCTTAGAACAAAGTTACAAATATACGCTTGTACTCCAGTAAATAATTTACTTCTTATTTTACTTATGTTTAAGCATCATCTATATTGGCATGCTATCCTTTGGTGTGTACACATCGATACTAGTGCATCTTGCGCTCGTTAAAACATTCCAAACTTCCTCTTATTTAACACCATATTATATCACCTGTGATTCCGTTTTAGTTTCAGCTATAGTCAGCAGTTTCATTTTCAGATATATAATAATGTTAAAGGGGTGTAGTTTAGACGAGTTTGGAGAATGTGAAATGACCATTATTTTGTTCGTTGTCAAAACATCCCTGGCGCCGAATGAAAAATGAGCGAATGAGTTATCATGATGCAATACCCAACAATATTATAACGTCGATCCGATTTTGTTTTTGTTTTTTTTTTGTTTTTTTGTTTTTTTGCAGATCATCTCTGAAAAACCTCAAAAGAATAATCTAAAACTTCAGAAAACTGCACATATTCTGTTCTTGACGACGAAAAGATATGAAAGGACCAAAGGACCAGTCTTTCTTTTACACAACAAATTGTAATGCTTTCATTAGTCTAAATTCGAAGGTAAGAAATCTTTACGTTCAGTAATAGGCGTTAATAGGATAGGCGTTAGTAAAATCTTCCCATTAACACATCAGAAATTGTTTTTGATATTTCTATAGTATCTCGCTGAAATTTTCCATCAACCACATATTGTCCTTACAAGTCGAATGGTTTTCACCTTATAGTTGATAAGAACTATAGTTTCTTTAAAATTGATTGGTCGAACAAACTTTGAGGAGTCATTTGTCTGACGTAGTTGCATTTTGCAAACTTTTCTTTTATTATGTGAGTACTTTCTGTGCTCTGTAATCTATACAGTCTTTGATATTTAGTCAGGAAGGTGCCACCAAGACACCGTTGTTCATTCAAACGACGCTTCTCGTCTGAAGTTTTACATTATTCTCGTCGATTAGCACTTAAAAATATTATATTACTCCCTTCTAATTGCGACAAAATTATTTTCATGTGAACCGAAAAAGTAGTGCATGGTAGACCTCAGTATTGGGTTTTGAAATAGCAAGTAGAAATAGCCTAACGAAATAAATATAATATAGCAATACGGAAATGTACTGTTGATACGTAAGTGTACTGTTGGGGAATACAATAGATAATGTTACGCTGTGAGTATCTAAGTGTCACGTGTTGATAATGTTGCTGCTGTTAGTAGTATTTTGCGTGGTCATTGAGAGGATTGAATGTGTATGTACAATCCCCGAATATTTCAAGCCCCAGAATATAGCAGGATAGCGTCCAAAGTGATATTTAGGAGAATCAAACTAATTTAGTAATAATTTGATTTGTATGTTGCATATTGTGGTTAAAAAAAGAATGAGGTAGAATGTCGAATACTTGGAATAAGATATTACATTGATGACACATATAAACAGTATTCTAAATAAATACTTAGAGGTCTGGTTCATTATTTCGATGCGCAAGTGCAGCAAAATTATGGTCTGAAATATAATCTAAATGTATATAATAAATGGACCACCAAGTCGGCCTTGATGGAGTGAAACAGAACCGAATGCCTATATAACTGTCCTAATTAGAAACAATGTATTTTCGAAAATTCATGAATGAAAGCATTGCAACGGTGAAGACATAAGAAAGAGGCCATGCTGTTGATGGTTTCAGCACTTTCGCTGAACTTTTCGTCTTATTTTATTTGTCTTTGATCAATAACAACATCAGCATGAACGTATCGCATAAGCACAAAAAGGAATGAAATTACCATCAGATTTCTGAGGTATGTGTTGCTACATATATAGTGATATATGCATTGCGACATAAGTTCAGAGGGAAGTAATGAAAACAATGGCAAAATTAAAAAATAGAGATGTTATTGTCAGTTACCAATGATTAGCAGAAAAGAAATATAAAGGAAATGGGGTGCTATAGACCTGAATGAGAGAACTGGTCCCTGTGTGTTCCAAAATGTTGGTGCAGGTTGAGTGAATGTTATCACAGCGCAGCGCTATGTTGACCATATCCTAAGACCTCACATCGTGATTTTCTTTGCACATCACCATAGCCACGTTTTCCAGCAGGACAATGCTCCCTTCCACACGGCCAGGGTCACAATGCACTTCCTGCGTCAGCACAATATCAGGACAATGCCATGGCCGGCTCTCAGCCCAGATTTGGCTGAAACAGGTTGTCCCAAGGCTGACAACTGGTTTCGAACTGTAGGCAGCTTTCCTCGGGGTGTGAGCACAAGTGCCGATGGCTTTTGTAAACCACCCCATGCACTCCATGTACCGACGGTGTATGGCCGTTTTGAATACCCAAGGAGAGCATACACGGTATTGAACATGTCACACCCTACAATCTCGATTTGCTGGGTCCGCTCACGTCCAGAACACATAACAACAACCCATAGACTGTGGTCAAAGTACATCCAAGAAATTGTCTTTCAGTTTATCAAAAGTTATCACTGACATAATGAAATTAAAGCATATTTCAGTCACATATGTCTCGAGTTTCTTTTGCAGTTCAGGCATAAAACATATTTTCATAAAATATACCCCTCTGGCAAATACGAACACTCCGTTTCTTTTTCAATTTCATTTGAATGTATTCAAATGAAATTAGTCATTCTGTGGGACGTAACACATCGTTTACATCTTGTTCTAGTCATCCAGGTAAGAGCGTGCGCCTCTAATCTCGTAATAAAATTTCAATAAGAGTCTAGAAATAATGTAGTGCTAAAGATAATTCTACTTCCCTGATTTCACATTAGCAGCGCTGGGATATGTTTCTCATTAGAATGTTAGTGGATAGTGTGTGATAAATGCAAATAAGCATTCTATATCAATGAAACTCATTACAGATTAATTGCATCTTCCTCGCTCCAACTACAATTTACAATACGACACACAATGAATCGAATAACTGCTTTCTCTGACGTTAATGAGCATTGCGATAAATGATACAGATAGCTTTATTCCTATGCTTCTTAGGAGTTACTCTCCAGAAAGAAAACAAAGATTAATTCGTGATGTAACCTAAAGAATGCCTTCCATTTTGTTCTCAGAATTTCACTTTTTGTTAATAGATGCTTATTTTCCCTTTTCTGATTAGCAAGTTAACAAAAAATTCATAAGATAATTCCTCTGTTTCACATATACTTAATATCATTAAAACATTTTCAATAATATTATACGTTAAGCAAGTATTTTAAATTGTTTCGTACTAATTAAACTCGGAGATGTTTAAGAGTGATTTATACTATTAAATTTATTTTGTAAATAATTTCGCTCCACATTTATTATATTTAATTGCAGATCTTAAATGGAATGTAAAAAATAGTATGATTTAAAAATTACAGTAAAGTAAAAAAAAAAAATTGAATAAATTTTATCTCGATGATTCGTTTTTATTATATTGAATGAAACATCAAGTTTCTATTTTTTCTCAGACGTCAATCGGTTACCAAAAACTGGAATCTATCAAGAATTAACCAAGCGAAGGGATATTTGAATTGTAGTGTATGTGACACCTGTAATGTGTAAGGAAAATAATTTCAACCAAAAAATTCAATGTGGATACGAACATGAGTGTATGCTTTCGCGTATATGAACATGTATATGAGTGAGTCTGTGTGTATGTGTGTGTTTACATGTGTGCGTGCGCGGATGGACATTGAATGTAGTGATTTGTTCATTTCAGATATCAGTAATTTAATTTAAAGCATGTTAATAAATTTTGCTATAATTCTTTTCTACACTAGGCACAAGTCCCGAAATTTTGTGGGTGGAAGCCAGTCGATTAAATCGACCCAGTACGCAACTGGCACTTAATTTATCGACCCCGAAAGGATGAAAGGTAAAGTTGACAAAGACAGACCAAGAGTGCCTTGGATATTGAAAACAAGTTGTGTGGAATACGGGAACGTATTTCACCGACGATTCGCACAAAAAGCAATTGAAAGGTATGCAGTAAGACAGGCACATAACAACTTTAGTACTCTATCGCGAAACTCCGTAGTGTCTGACAGTAGCTGATATAAAGCTGGTGTGAGAAGGTTACCGTGAAAATGACAATTCTCAAAAAGGCGATGCGTACCAGAACCTGCAGAGACATATAAGACGTTGGAGTCTTGCATAGAAAATACTCCTCATTTTTATGCTACGTTACTAACAAGTGGATAGATAGCCTTCATTTCACTCAGACAGACTTAACACGGATCAAAGCGGGTGGTCACTGGTTGGCTATTCGAATGGCGAATTGCACCAATCACTAAACTTAGATATATGTCTGATGTTTGAGGCGCTTTTAGAAAAGAGCATTGGTTCTGATACAATTTCGCCTTAGACGAGTAGAGCTCGGATACCTTAGAGGCATTCCGGTACCGTCACCATAGCGAATGAGTTCAAAAACTGTTGCTCTGATCCCACGGTATCTGTTATTATTCACGGAATAGTTCAAGCCGAGTTAATTTTGCAGCACATACTGTCAATTTCCAAAAGACAACAGACACGATTAACACGACGAATCAGTGCTACTGCGAACGATACAGTAAAACTAACATTTCTCAAAAGGAACACCTCTCGAAACATAGCTCTGGACAAACGCGCACAAATATTGGAAATCCAATCCCTCCTACTACGATCAGTCAATCTCGCCCACCTAGCAACCGCACGCACAACATTCGATCTGTGAAGACTAATACTAACAATAGACCTTCCAACTCTCCGCTAACATTCACTAGGAATTACACCTCCCCTAACTTATCTAATAAAAGCGGTGGGAGATATATTCTCTTGTATACATCTCCATTCGCTTTAAACGTTAAGGGCCTCGTTAAATCTTTCTTTAGAATAGTAGAATCCATTTCCTCACGTAACCATAAGTACCATGTTATCTTTAACAGATCCAATTTGAAATTATCCTATTCATCTACACCAAATATAGAATCTACAATGGTTCCATAACTACCGTCTCGGCTATAACCTTGGGGTCCTAGTAATCCGTTACAGCATTTACCTACCGTACCTAATCGTTTAGATCACCTGCGAACTATATATATATATATATATATATATATATATATAT
>NC_068981.1:59590169-59590884 GCF_001194135.2 Octopus bimaculoides | reverse complement strand
TATATATATATATATATATATGTATGTATGTATGTGTGTATATAATGTTATAATATATTATTTCGCAACATCTGTTAAGGAATATATGATGAAGATTAGAAAGCAGAAGACAGAGTATAGCAAAAGTTTCTAATAGTCAACTTGGTCGATTTATTAATACCACCATGCATCACAATGTGACCAAAGCTAAATAAGAGATTAAATATTTTTTGATAAGAAATCGAATGGTACAATAAATCAATGACCTTTGACTATAATATTCTAATCGTATTAAATATCACTCAGATATGAGACTGATATTTTCATAGTATTATTTATTTACTTAAATCTAAACGCTTTGTTATTCTTCCCTATATCATGAAACCTAGAAATACAAATAAATAACGTTTTTCGTAATCTTATCTGGAACAATTCCGAAACATCGATGAAATATATACAATATCACAATACTCTAGGCCCAAAATTGTATGGTTAGACTTGAAACTAGACTATATTTGATTCTTGTCATGTTTTTATATTTCAGTTTTACTTCATAACGCCGATAAATTTTTTGGAGTTAGACCTCACTTAAATTGTTATTACCAAATGAAAGTTATATATTTTAAGAAATTCCACCGTTCTCCTGGCAATGTCCTACTTCTCATTATACATACATACATTCATACATACATCTATACATACATACATATATATATATATATATATATATATATAT
>NC_068981.1:59589735-59590159 GCF_001194135.2 Octopus bimaculoides | reverse complement strand
ATATATGTGTGTGTATGTGTGTGTGTGTGTGTGTGTATACATATATATAAATGCATGTATGTATGTTTATATATTTATCAATATCCATATGTGTTTGTGCGCGTATGTGTGTGTGTGTGTGCATGTATGTATGCAAATATATGTATACGAAGAAACATATATACTTGTATACATTTATATATGTGTATAAATACCGGCAAAAATACACACACTCAAATACAAGCACACTGATGTAGTTGTGTATATGTGTATAGGTGTATGTGTTTGTGTCTATGTTTATATATGTGTGTGTGTGTATGTGTGTGTGTGTTTGTGTGTGTGCATATATACACACATATATGTAAACATACATGAAAATATACATACATATATATATATATGTATATATATATATGTGCATGTATTTATATATATATATATATAT
>NC_068981.1:59587269-59589725 GCF_001194135.2 Octopus bimaculoides | reverse complement strand
ACATAAATGTGTACATGCAAACTTTACATATTTACTTATTTTCGTTTAAACTTATGATATATATATATGTTTGTGTGTCTATATGTATATACCTCATAGCTTTTAAGCATCCAATATATGGGAAATATATAGGAAATTGAATTCTAGCTGAAACTAACTGAATTCTAATTGGAGACGGTAAGTACTTAAATTTTGCGGAATTTATGTTGCCCGAAGACAAATATAATACATAAAAATGTATTGAAAGTATTGTTGTTTTTATTTATATTACAGTATGTGTGTGTATGTGTGCGTGTGTGCGTGCTTGCGCGTGTATATGGATGTGTGTGTGTGTGTGTGTGTGTATGTGTGAGTGTGTGTGTGTGTGTGTGCGTGCGTGCGTGTGTGTGTGTGTGTGTGTGTGTGTCTGAGACTATCTGTATATGTATAGCTCTATTTTCATGACAGCTTGTTTAGATCGACACGGTCGATATTTATTTTGATCTATTGTAGGTCTGCACAGGAATGGTCGTTTAACGTGGAGTGATGAACAATATGGACAAGTAGTATACAGAAAAGAAAAAATCATCGGTCGATTATGTGTACGGTCGACATAAAGATTGCAAATTTCGATGGGTGAGAAGGAAGTAACTGTGGACCAGTGTGTCAGTGTTTTTGATTTGATGGTCAGTGTGTGTATGCAATCGATGAAGTATTGGTATAATGAGAGTTGTGACGTTAGCTGCCCATTGAGTATTTGTTCAGTATGGGTCTTACTTGGGTTTTGTAGAGGAATTAAATAGTTATTACGCTTATGTATCTGTTTTGAAAGATTCTTGATGATGTGAAATCGTGTGCTGAAACAAATATTGTTATATTTCGGGACGGTCATTCTTTTCATTTTGCCAAGTAAACGTACGCATTAGATATTCGTTCTTCACTTCCTAATTATTGTTCTTATTTTATGTCCGTTGTGTGCAAATCTTTCATCACATTCCTAGGCAAATTGGATCGACAGTTGCGGAAGATGTCGCAGGTGCATGACGAAAGATTTCCAGACAATAGATATAAAATAAGAACAATAAATAAACAAGTGAAGAACGAACACGTACTGCGTGTATTCATTTGACAAGAAAAACAATGACCACCCCGAAATATAACAATATAAATAGATATGTCAACTGGAATATTGATTTGAACTTTTGGCACAAGAAGCAGAGGTAAGTCGATTGCATCGAACCTAGTACTCACTTGCTATTTTTTTTTTTTTTATCGACCCGAAAAAGATAGAAGACAAAGTCGATCTCAGCAGAATTTCAATACAGAATATAAAGACGGACGAAATACCGTTATGCATTTCTCCCGGAGCGCTAACGATATTGCCAGCTTGCGGCCTTGGTAATAATAATAATTTGTGATTGAGAGATTATAACAGAGGTTGAAGGCTAAAGCACATAAAAGTAAAGAGATATGAACAGAAAATTGAGCAGTACAGATTAAATGGACTTTTCGAACAAAATCAGAAATTAGTCTATCAGGAACTGGATGGGAAAGAAAAAGGTGACAAAGCCGTACCAGATGCCGAAGAAAGTAAAAGATTCTGGTCAAATATATAGTCTCAGGAGAAACAATACGAAACTGAAGCAGAGTGGTTAAAGACACTCAGACAGGAGAGTGGAGAGTATCAGCAGGAGTAATTGAGAAGAACCGAGGGGATAATTAGAGATCAGTGCAGGAAAATTCCTAACTGGAAAGCGCCTGTCCCAGATGGGGTTCAGCGCCTTTCACTTAAAAACTTCACAGTTCTGCACAGGAGGATTGCGAGACAGCTGGACAAAATACTGAGTAGTGACATCTAAGTACCGGCCTGGATGACAAAAGGCCGAACACTACTCTGTCAGAAGGACCCAAGTAAAGGGAATGCGATTGGAAATTTCCGGCCAATATCTTGTTTGCCACTGATGTGTAAACTGTTGACAGCCATCATATCAAACAGCGGGGCTAATGCAGTTTTGCACCTCCACTTGAAAAATGCATTTTTTCGAAAAAAAACTTTTCGGATCACTATATTTGCAGTAGTTTCTTCGGAAGGTGCTCGAAAAATAAGAGGTGTTACCTTAGTTCAGTGGTAGTGAACAACTGACACTATAGTACATCTCCAGCGTTAGAAGCTGTGCAAAGGCAATAATAATAATAATAATAATAATAATAATAATAATAATAATAATAATAATAATAATAATAATAATAATTAATAATAATAATAATAATAATAATAATAATAATAATAATAATAATAACCTCACGACATGACAGATCTGAGACCTATATATACTGGAAGCTATACCAACACTATGGAATAACAACAGAAAAAAAGATGGTATAAACACACGCCAGAAAAGGTCACAGAAAACGAGAAAGTAACCATACTCTGGGATATGCCAATACACACAGGTAGAGAAATTAAGGCCAATAGA
>NC_068981.1:59586096-59587086 GCF_001194135.2 Octopus bimaculoides | reverse complement strand
GATATAGTTGTCAAAGATCATGAAGGAAAAAAAATGCTTTCTAATTGATGTATCAATACCAGCAGATGACAACGTTTCCCTAAAAGAAATGGAGAAACTATCAAAATACAAAGACCTGGAAATAGAGGTAACTCGAATGTGGAATCTAAAAACAGAAACAATTCCTATCATAGTAGGCGCCTTATGTATAATAAAAAAATATTCAGACAAATACATAACAAAAACACCAGGACTTACAAATATATATAACATACCGAAAATTGCACTACTGGGCACTGCACACGTCTACGCAAAACACTTTCATTACAGTAACCATAATAGCATCACAGCAAACCACAGCACATAGCCAAGGCACACAGAGCTGCGCTCGGTAGTGAAGTGAAAGCACGTTATAAAAATAAAACTACTGAACAATAATAATAATAATAATAATAATAATAATAATAATAATAATAATAATAATAATAATAATAATAATAATAATCCTTTCTACTAAAGGCACAATTGAAATTTTGAAATTTTGAAATCTTGCAGATGACTGGTCGATTACATCGGCCCCAGTGTTTCTCTAGTACTTATTTCATCGAACCCGAAAGGATGAAGTGCAAAGTCACTCTCGGCAGAATTTGAACTCAGAATGTAAAGACGGATGAAACACCGCTAAGCACTTCTCCCGGCGTGCGAAAGATTCCGCCAGCTTGCTGCCTTTATGTCTACCGAAGTATTACAGGGTCCACTATTTGAGAAACACTTTCGAGGTTCTCGCAGTGATATAAATATGAAGTCACCGCACGAGGTTATAATAACTAAATTTTATATTGTATTGGAGCAATTCAGCCAGTTTGTTGTTGGTTGTCTACTACTACTACTACTACTTTGCAGTACTACTAGTAGTAGGAGGAGGAGGAGGAGGAGGAGGACGACGACGATGACGACGAGGAAGGGGGTTGGGAAGAAGAAGAAGAAGAAGAAGAAGAAGAAGAAGAAGAA
>NC_068981.1:59583158-59585139 GCF_001194135.2 Octopus bimaculoides | reverse complement strand
GAAGGAGAAGAAGAAGAAGAAGAAGAAGAAGAAGAAGAGGAAGAAGAAGAAGAAGAAGAAGAAGAAGAAGAAGAAGAGGAAGAAGAAGAAGAAGAAGAAGAAGAAGAAGAAGAAGAAGAAGAAGAAGAAGAAGAGGAAGAAGAACAACAACAACAACGACAACAACAACAACAACAGCAGCAGCAACAGTAGCAGCAAGGATTTCCTTAACGTAAAATGCAAGGTAAAGCATCATTGTCTTCAACGACTCGGGTATTAAATTATACTGGTCGGACATGTTTGGGGTTCTTTATTCGTTCCTATTGTCTAATGTAATTATTACACCACCTATACAGTTCGTATAATTTGTTATTTCGAAGCTGGGTGAGGAAATGAGACTTTTCAGCAATGTAATTTGTATGATTGTAGACAAGCGCTCCTATGCAGATTATACTTTAATATTAGTATTTATCCAGATCAATTACTTTATTTGCTCCTACCGTACATGTAATTTGGATTTAGCTAGAATTATAGTAAATAACAAAAATAACACAATTGCTGAATAGATAAAAGATCGGGTATTAGACTTAGTTCGCGTCTATAGAAACGATGTTTGCCCTCAACTATATTAAATATACTAAGCTTACGTTGCTTCACTCGAAAAGTGCACGATCAATTATTTAAATAACATGTACGGAACAATTCCCCTCTAGCGTATGTAAATGCACATATTATCCGGTTAAGAATGTGATAAGTAAATTTTCTGCTAGATAGGATGCCGAATCTTTATAGAAAACTATGTAATTATTTTATTTTGTATGTTTTGACTAGAATGTTAATACATGGTTTCAAGATCTCATTCTGCATTGCATTGACAATCGCTATGGAGCTATGAAAAGCAGTCTGCTTGGAATTGTGCTGGCGCTCGGAGCACTGAGTAGATTAATATATTACGGTAATTAATTTATTTAGAAATATTAGCGTATCTAGAGGCTTCAATAGAAAATCTCGAGAGATTGAAACTAAGTTGAATGGATTTATCACGTTACCAATTACTGGAGACCTCAATTCGAACTGTCTAATATCATAACAAATTTATCAATCATCCAGCTAGTCGCGATTACGTGACACACTCAACCCCACATCTATACATGTCTGGCTGTATTTACGTAGAACATGAGTACAGATGCCACATCATTTTCAGTTGTATGTGTCACGCCCAATTTGATGTTAGTTATTTCAGTTTATCAGTTGTACATAGTTTTCTTCAGAAAATCAATTTACCACTTCTATATCTCTGCAAAATTGTGAATATAAAAAAGAAAATAAATATTTTCTACCGTAAGTGAAAGAAATTTATTAAATTTGTGACCTCATATACATAGGCGGTGGAGTAACGCTTGTGACCCTGAGATACCTGCTGACGATACGGAAGATATACTGAAAGTATTGTAATAGTTGACATTGTATGTCTAATAGTGCTCATTGATATTTTACTAGGACACCCAGTGATACTAATGAATTTCATTGAAATTTATTTGTGGGTAGAGTTCAAGCAACTTCTGTTACTGATAAAGCTATCGACTTTAATTTTCAATTTGATCTGTACCTGACAAACACATTGTGCATTGTAAATGGGTCACTATTTATATAAAGGTCCTTTGTTTGACTAACTAGCAACTTGGTATTGACGACAACTGACTATAGAATAATCTCGTAATCAAACTCTACGGATGTCATTGTTTTATACTTTACATTTTCCGATTACATTCTGAACATAGCATGAGACTGACAGTTCGACCGATATTGATATACACACCGTGTCATTAAAATTGATTTCTAAAACTATATTGTAACTTCTAAAAGTTACGATATAGAACTGGAATCTAATCTATTAAATACACGTCAGTAACTGGCAATCATTTCTATAAGTTCCAGGATACGAAAGCGATTTATCTGCACACGTAAATATATATATCATATATATATATATATATATATA
>NC_068981.1:59577535-59582401 GCF_001194135.2 Octopus bimaculoides | reverse complement strand
TGTGTGTGTGTGTGTGTGTGTGTGTGTGTGTATATATATATATGTGTGTGTGTATGTATATTAATATTTACATTTTCCCATATTAATGATCTTAACTATTGTTCCATATCGAGTCAAACTGACAGTGGATCTCAAAGAAATGCAATGTGGATCTGTATATTGGTAACTGGATTAAGAGAATAAGGTTCTTGCTTTATTGGCTAAGTCTTCAGAAAAAGACACTACAAATGATGTTTGCAGGCTGTTCGAGACAGCTGAGCTCCATAGCTTAACATTCCGTTTAAATTGTCATAGGGGAACACCTGTAAGAAGAACATAAGCTACGAGAAGATTCCTGAGTGCTTGTGACCTAGGCAGGGACACAACAAGGGTAGGGATTGCTGGAGTGATCAGCGGGACAGGTGTGTGGAGGTTGAAAGCTTTATGTCTATTTCCTGGAGCGAAGAAAGAAAATATATACCGTAATACATAGATACAGAAGAGAAACTGAAATGACTATCACTAAACGATGAGGTAGAAATTTATTCAAATCCCTAATGTGGGGAATACTACAGGATGCCAAAACACACACATTCACATCGTCTAGGATCAGGATCAGACTCTGCAATGCAAGGGCTTAAAAGGACAACAGTTTCTCAATGCTCTGCTAAGTATCATAATGCATTTGCATGTAGGGAAGTCAAAATGATAAATTGGCAGATTTGTTAAAGTGTGAGAGTTCAATGACTCAACCCGTAGTATTTTTTCGGATTCTATGCGCTCTGAGTTCAAAGAGACCGAGCTCAACTTTGATATTCATCCTTTTTGGTGTAAATAAAAAGGGGAATGGTGAATTGGCAGAACTGTAAATATATCAGACTAGACTCATTGTGGTTTCGTTCTGTTTTCTGTTCAGATTGCGAGTCCAGTCATGACCACATATCGGATCCAACTCTGGAACTAGCATTTAGGCCAGCTGTCAAGAGGGAGAATAACTCCACCTTTGTGTGATGTAACAACCTTAGAGGTCTTGGAGGCCCTGCAAAGCGTCATGGGCACTGCTTCCTATCTTCAAAAAAATAAAAATTATACTCCACTATGACTTGAGACATCTACAATGTAATGTCCTAAATGAACATACATCACAGAATGAAAATGTATAAATCTTTCACTGGACTACCGTCATGCTCTGGAACTTTCTTGAAGAATTTAGTCGAATACATCGCCTCCAGTACTTATTTTTATTCATCTTGGAACTTATTCTATCGAACTATTTTTGGCCGAACCGCTCGGTTCTGGGGACGTAAACAGACCAACATTGGTCGTCAAGCTGTGCTGGGAAGAAGAACACAAAGACTCACAGATATATACAGATATATAGATAGAGAGCGGGAGAGAAAGAGAGGGAGAGAGAGAAATAGAAACAGGAGAGACGATGGACATCGTTTCAGTTTCCCGGAATACGTGGTTGGGAAGCAAGCTTGTTACATCACAGCTAAGCTTGCATATACGTGTGTGTGTGTGTGTGTGTGTGTGTGTGTGTGTGTGTGTGTGTGTGCGTATTCGTATATATGTATGCATACATACGCAAAGACAAACACACGCACATATATATTTTACAAATGTCCATACTGATGTGCAGTGATATAGACCATAGTCGATGAAACTGATCTCCTCTGTTTATCTTAAGTGTGGTATGTATTCTATGGGACCTTTCTGTCAAACCACTAATTTACGAAATCACCAAGGATACATCGGTTGCCAACCGATAAGTGACTAACACAGGCATAAAGCTTTCGCACAAGCACAAGAAAGCTTTGGTACGCATACGTACTTATATATACATATATAGATATGTGTGTGAACATACGTGTTCATGTATATGTGTGTGTCTATGGCGGTTTTCAACACACTTTCTCTCTTTGACAAGCAGATTTTGACTCAGGCCAAAGACACACAAAGTGGCGCACACAGGAGCTGAACTTGATACTACGTGACTCCACAGCGAACTTGCTTACCACAGTCACAACCGCCTTAATTTAAGTTAACGTCAGTACACGGAGCAATACCATGTTAGTATCTACAGTATATATCCACGATGAAATATTCATCTTTTATGCAATCTGTATATGTTCGGTGAATGTATTTATTACATTTAGAAATCTATTTCCATGACACTATGTTAGTAAAAGATATTATCATGTTAGCTGATGATTTGAGTTTTCAATAATTACTCATGATCTGGTTTGTGCTTGCTTGTACAGAGTGAGGTAATGGTAAAGTTATGATTGATGGGACAATAGATTTATCAGCATTACAATTTAACAAGTGATTTTGAAGGAAATTATATTCTTCTTTTAATGATTAGCTTCATGTTTTAGTTAAGAGATTGTGCAGCCGTGATGACATTAAAACGATGTGGTTGTTGATATTCGATTTTAATATACACGCGCGGAAAATAATTGAGAGAAGTATGAAATTCCGGATGTCTGAGCGGCTAGGAAGAACAAATATTTAAAATTGTCAGTGTAAGGCCTACGAAGGTGTGAAGGTAGATGTCACGAGTGGAAACGAATAAGTTTCGATAAAGAGGGTGTGCAAGAAGCCAGTTCTGGCAGTCAAATACCACGAAAGAAGCTTTGCGAAAAAGAATTCAAAAAGAACAAAATGCTTATTTATAACAAGAATAACTTTTAACTAGTGCCTTTTTCTGATCAAATAAAGCAGTGTTAAATATCTTTTTGCGTACAGATGTGCATACTTCGCAAATAGTAGAAATCGATACTACAAAGAACTAGCAAAGAATCTCAAACTAGAGCTTAAATCAAGCCCGAAAAACAAATATAGCTGTCTCGTTAGTTACTTTTGGGGTTGTAATGAATGGTTCGAAGGCTGATAAACGCGGAACGAGTCATAAAAAGCGAGAGTAAAAAACTTTCTCTAAAGCAGAGATGTAAAAAAATACTTTTACGGCTAATTTGTTTTCACACAACGGACATGAAAGACGTATATAATATGCCTTTCAGATAAACAGCTAATTTTCACAAGCTTTGGAATACAGGAAAGGAGTTAATCAGGCGTAAAAGGGATTTTAAAATCCTTTGGTATATGTATTAGCTTCTCACCAGAGTTAATCGCTTTTTCATATATCTTTGCATTGGCGTGGATTTGATTAATCGTACAAACATTTTACCATTTCATGCTTATTAAAATATGTTGCAAATTAATAAGGAACGTTTGGAAGGAGAGTTCGATGGAAGTATTCAGTAATTTTGATGTTGTAGAATAACGACTTTGGAATATTCAGCTACACTATATGCAACTGATTCACATCATTTTGTTTATCGTATGACTATGTTTACACTTGCTTCGAAGTTTTTCTTTCCATTTCATTTTTTGGCATAGAAGGTTAAATGAAAAATCAATTCAGTTTTATTTTATTTTAGGTATCCGCTGTCGCAAAGCATAAACCTGAAAATAACATTCGCAAACATCTGCACACAACAAAATTTCATTGAAAGTTTAACTCTTAACGAGGTTTACAACGTTTTAGTTTTATTTAGCTTATGATTGCAGACAGTATCAAATTCATTAGATATCTTAGGATAGAAAGAAAAGTGAAAATTACCTTACTCAATATTTGAATACAATATTACATGTGTAAATTTATTTAACGACGATAAACAATATTAAGTCAAATACCATTTTTAGTAACTTTCAAAATGGTGTATACATTATTAAATAAAAGAAATTTATCTTGCACTTAGCCTTGTGTAATTTTCGTGTTACTGAAATAGCGCGTTAATTTTAATTTAATATGAGGGCAACGAACCTGACAAAAAGAACATAGAATCTAAAAATGAATATTCCAGAAGAAATATACTTTCCTATATATTCAACAAAGTAAACAGAATTACTAAGAATATGCATGAGATCAACTTCTACTGCAGAATAGCGAACAAAAACAAAAAGAAGAGAAAATGTATAAAAAGAAAACGTATTCCCTTCCTTCTAGCATAGAGAATTGCATTTCTTCCCTAATCCTACATTTTAAAATAGTTTAGTGCCTCGAGTAAACGAGAAGGGGCTAGTAAACAATAAAGCGAAATAGCTTTTAAACATCTTAAAGTTATCTATACTATATATAAACCGACACAGATCTGTTTAAGGCCTTATCCTTTTGCCTAGATGCCTTCACTACGCAAAGAAAACAAGTCTATTTTTTCTACAGCCTCAATGCAAATAGATTGCATTCATTCACTGACCAACAAACTACAAACATTGACACACTGTCCCACCGTTACTTCCTTCTCAACCTTCCAAAATCTAGTTTTCACTATCTAGATTTAGGGACAAATACAGTAACAACTCAAGGTTCAAAAGCTTGCAGATCCTACCGAAAAAGCTTTCATACCATACCGAAAGATTTAAGAGGCCTACATGATGAGAATGTAGATGTTTTCAAACACCAAATGAACCTTCTACAATCTACAATTCCAGAAGTGCCTACTTCGCTGCTAGAAGCACAACTGAGGACAGCACCTTCAAATTCCCTTATTTACTAAATGCTAACTAAAAAGAGAACACTATTATAAGTCTAGCAGTATCAATGTAGCAGCAGCATCAGTAGTAGTAGTAGTAGTAGTAGTAGTAGTAGTAGTAGTAGTAGTAGTAGTAGTAGTAGTAGTAGTAAGTTATAGTCAGAGAAAGTAGTATCTTTAAACCTGGATGACTGACTAAACGTGTTTAGGCTTCATCGTTACAGCAAATTTTCTTCCCATGAAAGAATGCCACGAGGCCAGCAGTACTGACTAAAAGCCCACAGTACAAGTATAAGATCCCGATTGTAATTTATATAATAAATATTTATAATGTACTCCGTTATTA
>NC_068981.1:59576698-59577172 GCF_001194135.2 Octopus bimaculoides | reverse complement strand
TATATATATATATATGGGAGACAGAGCGGAAGAGGCAAAGAAACAGAAACATTGAAAAACATTTAATGAGTGTTCATTTACAGATGTTTGCTTTCTATATATACACATGCATATACATACATGTTGCTGTTGTTGTTTGTTCCTTCTCGAGCTATGCCTGGATCATGAGGGCCGGTTTTCCGGTTTCATTGCGTATAGAATCCCCACCTCGATGAGACGCCGTTCCGTCACAGGTGAGCTTCTAGATACAGGAGGAAAGAGTGAGAGAAAGTTGTAGCGAAAGTGTCAGCGGAAGTCGTCATTAACTTCTGCCGGAGTCGCGTGGGGTTTGGGTGTTTCACTCATAAGCACTCATATCCCCCGGACTGAGATTGGAACCCACGATCCTTTGACCGCGAGTCCGCTGCTCTAACCACTAGGTCATGTGCCTACAGCATACATACAAATATACATATATATATATATATATATATA
>NC_068981.1:59573730-59574356 GCF_001194135.2 Octopus bimaculoides | reverse complement strand
ATTTCTAACTTCCGGTCAGCCATTGTTATGATCGGCCATTATTATGATTGACCGTTGACTGAACACTATTCAATTTTTTTTCTCCGTGTTTTTCTCCTTGTCTCCGTATTCTTTCTGTTGAAGAGCGTAGCTCGAAACGTCAAAGACTTTCCGTATTCCCGAGCGTCATACTAATATATACTTTTGTTATTTACACCACCTGTCCTCGTCTGTTGTTATTTTTTGTATATTCTCCCATATATATCTATATATATATATATGTATGTATAATCAAGTGGAGAATGGAGAAACAAACACAAGAAGAAGCAGGTCAATTGCGCTAGTTAGCCATTGATTTAATTAAGTATGTGGAGATTGTATAATGATTCATTGACGATCGTTTCGATCTTCCAATTTGATTGGCAGATCTCTTCAGAATGTTGAGAAGTACGTTAAAGTTCATGGTGTGAGAGATGCAGGAATAACAGTTACAGGATATAGTAATGGATATAGTGGTATAAGAATAGAGTTAAGAGTGCCTTCGGATTTAATTATCCCCTGGTTGCTTATACACTTCAGCCTACCCCTTGAATGTTTAAGCTACCCTATGATATATATATATATATATATATATATATATATATATA
>NC_068981.1:59569866-59573663 GCF_001194135.2 Octopus bimaculoides | reverse complement strand
ATACATACACCAATCCCTCGCCATATCGCGGTTCACCTATCGCGGTTTATTATTTAAGCTTACGTCGATTACTCTATGGTGTTGCTTTGCATTTACAATAAAATAAATATATACAAATTTTGAAAATAATAAAAGAAAATATACAGTACTCTTTCTACTTCGCAGATTTTCACCTATCGCGAGGGATTTTGGAACGTAACACCTGCGATAGTCGAAGGATTACGGTACATATGTATGTATATTTCCTTCCTGACATTTTTTGTCTTCTTTCTATACTCAGTTACTTTATCTTACACTCCTTATGCTTCGCTTATTCTTTCCTTTTTATGAAACTTAACACATACTTCTTCATTAACAAGTGAAATTAATACCATATTTGACAAAGTTTGTTTTTGTTGTGTGGTTATTCATGTTTATTGTCTAAAAACTACACACACATACGTACATAAATACCTGCAAACACACACATGCACACACACACACACACACTTACACACACACACATACATATTTATATATATACATATATAATCTGCTATGCGCTGGATATATGTTATTTGGGCCGTCAGGGCATCTATAGATTTATTAAATTAATAAGGCATGTATGCCTGGTGGATCCATAAAATATGAACGTTAAAAGAGGGTCGATGAACTAAAATTTTAAGTACCATTAGACTCTCATTGGCGATCAGCAAAGCTAGTTTAATTTTATGATGGGCCTGACGATGGCTTCGGATACAATTTCATAAAGATCAATTAAAAATTGGGTAAGGGTCTATGATAAGATCTTAACGATATTTCGAGTTTTAGCACTTAATTCATAAAATATTTCAAACTCTTTTTCTCATGTCGTAATTGATAGAATTTTAGCAGTGATTCAAATTCCCGTTCGGAAAAAAATACTTTTCTACGTTTCGGTTTGCCCGTGTTCTTGTTACCAGGTTGTGGCAGGAAATACAAAAGAAAATTGTTATCGATAATTTGCAATTTACATGAAATAATTCCCGTATATGGATACACAGGAATTTTATAATCCATATTCTATGCAAGACACTATACCTATCAATCTACTATTTTTTTTTTTTTTTTTTTTTTTCGAAAACTAATATTCTGCTACAAATTTGAAACTTGAGTCTCTGCTAATTTCCAATTAATTTTCTATCACTAAGTGTCATTGCTTTGCAAAAATATTGTAGCTAATGTCTTTGTACGGTATTTCTATTATAGCTCTCTTCCACTTTGCGTTGCTCAACCGGGTGAAGTTATATTTGATGATTACCTTGTTCCGTGAACTTAGCTATACTGGCAAAGTCTCACCGCTAAGTATGTTTTAATTTCATGGCCACAAAGAAATAGCTTCCACCAGAAGTCCCCAGTTCATTCCTAACTCTGAACAGTAAACTCTAGATAATATTCAAGAAGCAGGCGCTGTCTGAGCCGCAATGTTTCAAAAATACTCTGCATACCCTGCGTATATTACAGCAATGTCCGTTAAATGTTATACTTGCTGATCGTAAAAATGCAAAAGATATGTTTTTATTGAAATATGAGATGAAAGAAAATATTAGATAACAATTACTTTCATCGCAATATTTTGTTGCTGAAATAAAGCGGTGAACTTGCATAATTTTTACCACGCCAGGCAGAATCGTTACCGCGTCATGCAAAATGCTTAATGACATTTCGTCCGTCTTAACGCTCTGGGCTCAAATTCCGAGGAAGTCGACTTTGACTTTCAACCCTTTGGGGTAGATAAGATAAGTACCAGTTGTGTACTGGAGTCAGTGTAATCGAATATCCCCTCCTCTGAATCTGCCTGCCGTGTGCCAAAATTTGAAACCAAAATTTTGTCGATGAAATTATTCAACGATAATGTAGGCGCATACTAATGGGCTGAAGTATCAGGAATCGAGGCGATCAATAAATTTTATGCAATTTGTTTTTATTGGTCTGGAATAGATAATTCCGAGAAATTCAATTAGTCTGAGATGTCATCCACATAAGAATGTGATTGATTGTCAAGTGAGTGAAATCTATATACTAATTAAAACATTAAAAAAAAAAACAGAAAAAAAAATTCAGATACGCGATAAAATATACTTTATGTATCTCCAAAAATATATTCATTGAAATGAAAGCCATAGGTTATTAATAACCTCTAGCTATGTTATTTGAATCGGAATCATAATTTATTCTAAAGATTGTATATAATTTTCAAATGAGGTGTACTGTTTTCCTTAGATGTGTGAAGTATTTTATTTACAAGGAAGTTTCTTTGCAAATCAACTATAAAACGTACATAATTGTATACATATATGACAAACATTACTGTACATCAAATGTAGACGATATAAATAATGAGTAACTCTAGTTAATATACACAGAAATTTTCAAAAACTACTTTCCTATCACAGAATCCAAATATTTATAGTGCATAATTAGTTGAGAATTATGAAACAAATTACTAAAAGAAAAATGATAAAATATTTTAAAATTGATATGTGAATAAATAATACTAATCAAAAATCTGTGTAGAAGAAAAGACAAGTTCCTAACACACGGGAGGGCTGCAATCAGAAAACCACTACTTTCAAAAACAAACGTTGCAAAGCGTTTAGAGTGGAGTAAAAACCTACGGAACCAATATCCTCCACCATCATCACTACGAGAACTGGTGACTGCTTTAGCTGCAGAACGAGCAAAAATTCCTTTGGAAACAATTCAAACGTTGTATATGTCCATACCTCATAGGATTCAAGCTGTAATTACTGCCAAAAACTGTCGTACCCCATATTAAAATCAATTTGTTTGAAATTTTACATCATGCATACATACATATACACACACACACACACATACAGATACTGAGAAAGAGAGATTTGATTATTCATCAGATATTTACAGAACATCAAATCCATTTATGCATTTGATAATCTAGACAGCATGTTTATGATTATCAGCACTAAAAGGGGGCAGGATATGATTAGTAATTCCAGGCATCCCATAGCATTCAGCTTTATGAAGCTTGCGACGGTTTTCGTGGACACAGGCTTAGCAAGGTTATGGTTTAGCTGTACTGTCACTTTTGCAGCCGTAGTTCGATGCTTTATAGACACAATGCGTTTCACTACTCAGCGGTCCATCTCTGTAAGCTTTGTCATCTGTCTAGAGTTATGTATGTCCGAGTAGGTTTAACCTCTGTTTGGAACGCTAAGATGATTTTAGAGACTAAAGCTCACGAAACATTAAACATTGTAGCAGCTTTAGTAAATGAAGCAAACATCCAAACATCTTCCCTCCAGCAATTTGTCCTCTTGTGAATTTAGGTAGAAAAAATGCAAGAAGCTACAGCATGACGTTCAACGCATATATAAGGCAAATGAACACATATATACAGTCGTACTGCTAATAATATACAGTCGTGTTGCTAATAAAAGGAATAGTGAAATATAAAGAGGTGTTTCCACGATTTCATGTATATATATATATATATATATATATATATATATACTAGCAGAGCCACCCGGCGTTGCCCGGGAATGAAATTGTTGCTTATTGGTACTTGGAAACTTTTACGATAATTAAAATGGGGCTTAAATGAAAAAAAATTCACACAGTGAATATACCACGTTTTTGTTTCACTGTTATATACACAGATATACATTGATGCATGTCAGTCGAAAAGTGAAAGTGTAATAGTAATACTTACTTTAACACTCAATGGTTTTACACTTTTGTATATGTCATGTACATACTATTCATGTAAGTGCTTCTTCATATACTATGTTTTCTGTCTT
>NC_068981.1:59568785-59569569 GCF_001194135.2 Octopus bimaculoides | reverse complement strand
ATGAAGACATTCTCACCCATCATGTTGCCTGTAATTATTGTTGCTTCCAACACATGGGGCATGGCTGTTTTAACAACCAACCGTGTTCCATTGCAGAGTCTGGGTGCATCAAGGTTTCTTAATAGCATTATGGGAGCACCTATTTTCACGATCAGAATGTGTGGTGGAAATCCTGGTGGCTGAAGTGAATTGAGGAACTCCACTGGGTAATGCGTTGCCTGTTCTTGATCAGGGACAGAGTTAATTGATCTGTATGAACATTCAGGTCCTGGAAGCTGAGTTAACAAATTTAAATTCAGCTTGTCTACAGAATAATTCCTTGGTGCCAGAGTTGTTCTTTCACGTAGCCACTTGTGACTTTTGTAGTTTGTGGCAATGTTTTGGCATATGGGAGATGATGCAGATTATCTTCTGGATCTTGTGGAAGTTTTCCATTTCCAATGTCAAGTAACTTGTTGGAGAACTGTGCGGCTAACAGGTCACCATGAATGTGAACCCTCATGTTGGTTGTCAGAGTAAGTTGCTTTACATGTTGCCAGATATATGAGGACTTGATGCAAGCTCTCAGCTCATCCGCCCTGGTTCCTCTGGGAACGACAGGCAGCGTTTGCCTGAAGTCACCAGCCATGAGGTGGGTGAGACCACCCATGATCTTCTTATTGTTTCTGAAGTCTTGTAGTGTTCTATCAAGCGCTTCAAAGGCTGCCTAATGGGATATTGTTGCCTCATCCCAGACAATGAGTTTGGCATCTGTAAGGAGTTTTGCTAACACTGTATTCTTTGT
>NC_068981.1:59568460-59568775 GCF_001194135.2 Octopus bimaculoides | reverse complement strand
ATCCCAGACAATGAGTTTGGCATCTGTAAGGAGTTTTGCTAACACTGTATTCTTTGTTATGTTGCATAAAGGAGATTCATTTTGGATGAGGTTCAGAGGCAGCTTGAATGTTGAATGGGCTGTTCTTCCACCTGTTAGGAGGGTAGCTGCAATCCCAGAGGATGCAACAGCCAGAGCAATCTTCTTCTTCTGTCTCACCTTGGCAAGAAGCAGGTTGATCAATAATGTCTTTCCTGTGCTTCCAGGAGCATCTAAGAAAACCCCCACCAGTGTTATTGTCCAGAGATGTAAGAACTTGCCAGTATACCTCCTTTT
>NC_068981.1:59560543-59567837 GCF_001194135.2 Octopus bimaculoides | reverse complement strand
AGTATCGAAGGTACCAGAAAAAAAAACCCTCACCAACAGGGAAACAGAAAACCGTACTTCTGTTACTAAATTATGAAATTACTTACATCAGTAAATGTGAACTTGTTAGCGATTGAAAACGTAAACTTTTATTTTCGAACAGTAACGATTGAAGTGAAAGTGATGTTGAATCGAAATTTGTCACTCAGTGAACCAAACAGCCAGTATCGAAGGTACCAGAAAAAAAAACCCTCACCAACAGGGAAACAGAAAACCGTACTTCTGTTACTAAATTATGAAATTACTTACATCAGTAAATGTGATTAAACTTTTAGTGCGAACAGTAACGATTGAAGTTAAAGTGAAGAGAAAACTATGGCTACCGGAAGTTGACATTGAGGAACCTTTTTAAAGAAGTGAATCTTAAATATAAAGCAATATTATTTATCTTAATTTAAAAAATCAAATGAAGAGCCTCAGATTTATCCGAGGTCAAATTATTCATGCATCACAAGTATGGAAGTAAATGTTGAAGCCGTTTTCACGTGATAAGCGATTACACACACATCTCTGTTTTATATATAGTATAGATATATATTATATTATATTATATTATATTATATTATATTGTATTAAATACATGTTCCTTCCGCGTTCGTTTGTGGAAGACGTGCTTTTTGTGCTCTTGAAACAACCAAACTAAAACTGACGAAAAATAAACGTAATACTTGTTATTCCATAACGGTCTCCTATAATATATTAGTAAAAAAGATTAATATATTACACTAAAAGTTTAATATATTACATGAAAGTCAGCGACGCAAGGCAGAGTTAACCTCGAAGAAAGCATGTGATAATAAATCGTACTTTCATAAGTGGCCGTGTGTAAAGAGTAATCGATTTTTCTTTCAAACATAACTTCTACATACAAGAACAAGGATTAGAATGTTGCCTCTTGGGAATAAGTATCCTATTCATTTTGTTTATTTTGTTTTATTTTTGGTAATACCGGATGAAAATTTGAACGAAAACATATTGTTTGTTAACATTCTATTTGAAAATTTACACTAGCAAATTCGTTACGAAGCATCTTCTTTTTATCACTATCGGTTTTCATTTACCTTTTTCTTACAGCGACCTCTTCGTTTACATTCTACTTGAAAAATTTACGGTGGCAAATTCGTTACGAAACCTCTTTCCTTTCACTTTATCTTTTTTATTACAGCGGCCCTCTCGCTCTATATTTTTCGTTTTTCTCTTTCCGTCGTATCTTCGTTACCTGCTCCTCCCCTCACTCTTACATACTTTCCTCTTCCTCCCTCCTCTCTGCTTCCCTTTCATATCTCTCTCCTTTTCCCGCTTCTCTCTCCCTCTCTTTGTCTCTCTTTTCACCTAGTTCTCTCCTTCTCTCTTTCATACCTTCCTCTTATTCTCACATCTCTTCCTCATTCTGTCTCTCCATCTCTTTCATATTTTCTTCCTTTGCAACTTCCTTCTCCCTCCATTTGTCTCTCTCTACATCTACCTCTCTCCCTCTCTCCTTCATACCTTCCTCTCTTTCTCTCCTCTCCCTCCCTCTCTTTTTATACCTTCCTCTTTTTTCTCTCCACTCCCTCTCTCCTTCATACCTTTCTCTTTCTCTTTCCTCTCCCTCGCTTTCATATCTTTCTTCTTTTCCCAATTCTCTCTCCCTTCCTTTGTCTCTCTCTACTTCAACCTCTCCCCTCTCATCTCACCCCCTCCCTCATATATTTCTGATTTCCCTCCTCTTCCTCTCACTCCGTCTCTCCCGTTCCCTCACATTCTTCATTCTCTCCTCTTTCTCCCTCACTTTGTCTCTCTGTTCCCCTCCTTTCCCTCCCTCTGTCTCGCTATCACTCCATACCCTTTCTCTTTCTCATATCACACCCTGTTTTTCCTTCATATCTCCCTCTCCTTCTCTATGTCTTTCTTCCTTTCTACCTTCCTCTGTCTCTCTCACTTCCTCTCTATCCTCCCTCCCCCTCTGGGCTCAGAAAAAAGGATAGCATCAACGTAGGAGAGCAAAGAATTGAATATTCTGTTGCCAGCATGGACGTTTGCTCGAAATAACATCATCACTGCTGAACTGAAGAAAAATGGCTTCTGTAGAATGATTGAGCAGATAGAGCGGAAGAAAAATGAATTCATCCGACCCTATACCCTTATTAGACCACACATGGACACTCTCGATGTCATCATAGAAAATTACTGCAAGGTAGATAAGGATAGGAAAGCTAGAGAAGCAACAACAAGAAGTCCCTCTGTGCCAGTGGTCCTACAAAGGAATTGAGCCCTCACCCCATTGGACAACCAGAGGAATGCAAGTGCTACAACCAGAAAGGGGAAAGAAAGAACACGAGCACAAACATAAAGAAGGAAGGGGAGTAAATAGGAAAAGGAAAAGATGAAATAACTAAAACCGAAACTCCAAACTACTGAACAAAAACAGAGAACTGAAACATGGAGGCTCCAACAGAATCAGAAACACTAGAGAAGGGAAGAAATTTGGAGTGAAGTCAAGGACATGTAAATTTTACCTGCAAGGCAAATGTTGGCATGGGAAAGGCGGTACCGACTACCTGTTTGTTCACCCGAGATCCCACCAAAACTACAGGGTCCTTAAAGAGAAATACTTCCCTGAGCAAAACCTCAATCGGTTCTAAAGAAGAAGTATACAAATGCAGTGCGCTCTTCAGATTTTATGCGCAAAGCAGCAGCTGAGCAAGAGTCTTTTTTGTGCCTGGCACAAAAGATTGTGCAGCAAGCTGACCTGGCTACATCAAGCACAACACCGGAACCTGCGCAAAACAACCACAATCAACAAACACGAGATGGCCTCCCATAACGCCTGCGCAGTCGTTACCCCAAAATATTTTTATTAAATTTGGAGGCCTGTTGCATCACAACAGCAAAAGTAATTTTTTTCCTGAGAGACCTTGCTGCATGCAATCAGGCCCTATGCGTAGCACTCGTGGAAACACATCTGAACCCTAATATAGAGGATTCAGAAGTACACGTAGCAAAATATGCTATACTACGAACAGACAGAACGGAAAGGAGCCATGGTGGAATTGCTGTATACATCCGGGAAGACCTCACACCCCATGTCTTACTGTCATACTCAAATTATAATTGTATATATAAGACAACTCAATATAGTCATATGCAATACATATCGCCCACCGGATGCTCCAAACCACATAGGCAAGTTTTCAAGATTGCCTCACAAGAATTAAAGAAATCATCATGAAACTGGAACACCACTTGAGTGTATTTCAGTTTTACGAATGTCAAATGGCCCGAAGGCCTCATGCGCTCAGGAATCCCTCATTTCAAACAAGCACAGGTGGAGTCCCTGCCAAACCTCTCCAATGCTCTATTCATAGAACAAGTTGAGCTCAGACCAACGAGGGCGAATAACATTTTGGATCTCTGCTTCACAAAAAAATGGACATTGTTCATGATATGAAAGTGACGCTGACATTAGTTTAGGATCGCAGCATAATAGAGCTGTCTATGTATGGACCAAAAGTAGCCAGAGACATACAGCCTAAAGGAAGAACCCAAAATTTCTCCAATCTGAACTTCCACAAAGCAGACTGGAAATCGATCCAAAAAGATATCCTCAGACAGTACTGGCCGAAATGTCTCTCCACACCAGACATTGGCATGAAACTAGAATATTTTATGTCTGTTATGCAAACCATATGCTAGAAATATGTCCCAGAGCAGAAGGCCAACACAAAAAGGAGTAATATTCCAAGGGAGAAGAAGATCGGCATGAGACGACGGACGAAGGCTGCAAATCGCTTCAATCAGCATTCCAAAAGTATTGAACGGTTCTGCCTAAAAGCAACACGGATGGAGAAAAAAGTCAAACCCATAGGCCTTCTTTCATTATGCCAAAGAAACAGCCTCAATACGCCGCAAAATAGGACCCCTCTTCCAAAAGGATGGCTCTCTCACGGATAGTCCAACTAAGATCAGTGAGCTACTGAATGACCAGTTCCAAAGTGTCTTTACCACCACGTTGGAACACAGACAAGTGAACGAACCAGCGGATTTCTTATCACAGACAAGTGAACGAACCAGTGGATTTCCTATAGTCAGCGAGGCAGTTACGATGGATTACATCGACATTAGTGAAGAAGATGTACTACAAGCGGAGATGTGGCGGACGCAAACTTAACTGCTGGTCCAGCAATCCTCCTCAAATCGTGTAAGCGTGCCCTGGAGAAACCACTACAGATTCTCTTCCAGAGCTTTCTTGCAAATTGCAGGATGCCAGGCAAACTGAAGGAGGGAATAATATGCCCAATCCATAAGGGAGGAAGCAGAGCAGATGCCAAAAACTATAGACCTATCTCTCTGACTTCACACATCAGCAAAGTCATGGAACGAATATTTAGAGGGAAACTAATTGCATTCCTTGAAGAAAATGACTTGCTGAATGACACCCAGCATGGCTTTCACCAAGTAGGAGCTCCCTGACCCAGCACTTACAGCACTATGATTGGGTGTTGATGCAGTTGCTCCACAACTCAAATGTGGATGTAATATACCTTGATTTCCAAAAGATATACCACAAACTGCGTGATCTCGGCATAGCTGGAAAACTTGCAGAGTGGTTACATGACTTTCTGAAGGAGAGAATCAGGCAGTAGCGGTCAATGGAGCCACCTCAGGAGAAACACAAATAGCGAGGGCACTGTCTTAGGACCAATGCTTTTCATACTGGCTCTTTCAGATATGCCCTCAGCTGCTCGGATATCCACCCTTGCTAGATACCCCCGCGATGTTATACACCTGCAACAGGAGTTGGACTCAAATTACAGATGGGCTGAGGACAATCATATACTGTTTAATGCTGAAAAATTCCAGGCCCTGCGCTACAAGCGTCCAAAACTGAATATGAAGCTTACAAGGTACACTGGCGATTACAATCCCAGAGTCTAAATCAGTGCGGGACCTGGGTATCGACATGAGCGATGATACCTGTTTCCAAGTGACATTACCAGGATGGCGACAAAGTGCAGAGGACTGGCTGGATGTATCCTGAGAACGTTCATAACCAGAGAGAAGGAATCCATGATGGTCCTCAGAGGGACATTCGTCCTCAGCCGCCTGGATTACTGCTCCCAACTATGGTCAACCAAGAGTGTAAAATTAACTGCGAATCTTGAAGCAATCCAGCAAAGAAGATTAACAGCTCAGCTACTGGGAAAGGCTGAAACAGCTAAGACTCTTCCTCTGGAGCGAAGGCGGGAGAGGTATCCAGTAATATACATCAGGAAGATCCTGGAAGGAATTGTGCCAAATTTTGGCATTGAAAGTTATACAAATGCACGAACGGGTCGACACTGCACAGTACCAAAGAACTCAGCAATGCCATCGCGCTTCAGGACCAGTTACTGCAACAGCCTGTGTTTCAGGGGCCCACAGCTTTTTAATATTCTCCCAAAGAGTCTGAGGGATCTACACAAAGTGAATGTAGGTGCTTTCTTTCAAATCAAAACTGGACATCTTCCTGTCAAGAACCCCAGATGAACTTACCTCGCGGCAGGCGGTCCAAATGAGGGTACCGAGATCAAACTGCCTTATTCACCAAATGTCACATATTAGAGGAAGCTCTTAATAATAACGGTGTTGCAAAACGGCGGTGCCACAACATGGCAACAGCTTTGAGCTGAAACTAAAATAAAAATATATATATACACACACACAAATACATGCATATATATATATATATATGTGTGTGTGTGTGTGTGTGTGTGTGTATGCACACATACAGACACACACATATAGATAGATAGAAAGATAGATAGATAGATAGATAGATAGATAGATAGATAGATAGATAGATAGATAGATAGATGGGGTGTGTGCAAATAAGCACACCCACATACACACACATATGCGTGTCTATATATATATGTATATATATATATATATATATAAGTTGTAGTTGAATTAAGTATAATCAATCATATTCGTTTAATCAGTGAATGATGTTGTTGAGCTACAATAGGTTTGCATCTGCGTTTCAACATTCTAATTTGCTTATAATAGCATTGCAGTGATTATTAATTTGCTTATAATAGTATATGTAGTGATTATTACTGAATTGGTTTGACAATTAAGAAGTGATCTGTTCTTCATCACTCTTGTTTCCTCTAAATTTAATTACATTTAGACTAAGAGTAAAAAGAGAAAAGAACTATAATGAATGTAAGACATATTTTGCAATCAAATATTGAGAAAAATTACATTCCAATATTTAAGTATAATTTATTTTTGTATCACAATCATTCTATATTTTCTATTTCAATTATTTTAGAAAACTTTGCAAACTTATTCAAATCACTTTGCATACTTGACGGAAGCTTAAATAATCATAAATGAAAACTAAAATATTTAAAAACACGAACTGTCCAAGAAGATGGATTTATAAAATGTTTTAATGGAATTGTATAACATCTCTTTGCGTATATCTATGATATATATTACACAGAATGTTTTACGACACTAAGAGCATATATTTCAATATCGAATGAGAGAAATTCATATAAAGTTACAAAATAACCTTTCATAAATAAATATATTTATTATTCGTTCAAGATAAATGGCTGAGTAAATAAGTTATTAGATTAGCAAATTCTATCTCCACTTGCCTTATGTTATGAAACCTGAGTCACGCAACATATATTTTAGTGGATCACGGCTCTGAAGAGATAGTTAACTTTTCATATATAACCAACAATAGCTATAAGCTTGTAATTTTAATAATATCCGGTTCACATTAACAAAATAGGAACAGTCAATTAAATCTGCGCTGAAAACTACTGGTTTATTTGTAACATTTCCTTCAAATAAATTGACCTTCGCACATAGGAATTATGAATCAACCTATTTTTTTTATCAGCCTGTATTCACGTTTGGTATTGAATTTTATCTCATAAGAAAGTAATGATATTTGCATCCTTCAGAGAATGAGGGAGATATACAGTGATACAAAAAGACAGGAGACTGTGTATGAGTATCAATGTGATATATAATAAGATGTATATTAATAAATTTCGGATATATTTGTTGAAAATAAATCCAGACACTGCGATCATCTTTCATTTACACATAGGAGAATTAACTGCCTGTGTAGTGTGCCACAAGGAATAAATGGACACCTTCATTCTCGTTGATATTAAATATATCATACAAACACACACACAGACACACACACAGACACACACACAGACACACACACAGACACACACACAGACACACACACAGACACACA
>NC_068981.1:59554668-59555449 GCF_001194135.2 Octopus bimaculoides | reverse complement strand
ATATATATATATATACATCAAGTGTTCAACGGATAGAACACAAGGAGAAAAAAAATAGACGAAAGCAGAGTAAACAGGAAGCCAGACGAAAACTTAAGGTTCGAGAAATGAAGACAACAACACTATACACGAAATATTCACAGTTGAGTTTCCCTCGTAAGTCAATGAGCCAAAATATCATCGCAGTTTCGCACCATTATCATTGAGACCAGGCATGACTGTGTGGTATGAAGCTTGTTTCTCAATCGCATGTCCCGGGTACAGTCCTGCTGCGTAGCAACTTGTGCAAATGTGTTCTACTATAGCCTCGAGTGGACCAAAATTTTGTGAATGGATTTGGTAGACGGAAACTTAAGGAATCCCGTCGTATACATATATGTATATATACATATATACACATATATCTGTTTCTGTGTCCTTATATTTATGTTTGACCACACCACGCCCCATCATTGCTTCACAACCGGTGTTGGTGTGTGTACGTCCCTGTAACGTAGTGGTTCAGCAAAAGAGATCGATAGAATAAGTACTAGGCTTCAAAAGTGTCCTGGGCTCGATTTCCTTGACTAAAATCTTTCAAGGTGATGCTCCCGCACAGCCACTGTCAAATGACTGGAACAAGTAAAAGAATAGTATATATATATATAAATATATATATATATTGACGATAAGCTGTATTTTTGAATAGAATTTATTTTCGATAATTTTAATTGATTTTAATCGATTTAAATTTCCTTTCTATTTGAAAATTAATTATGAAACACGTGTAGTCATTTTATTA
>NC_068981.1:59553996-59554658 GCF_001194135.2 Octopus bimaculoides | reverse complement strand
TGTATGTATATGTATACGTATGTATGTATGTATGTATGTATGTATGTATGTATATACAGAGAAAGAAAGAGAGAGACACAGAAATGACAGACAGGGAGAGAGTAAGAATGTCCTAAAAAGTTGAAATTTAACACCTATAACATATGTATAAAGTCGACATATGAGAAATAAAAATAGAAAAGAAGAAAGAACGTTTCAAATATCAAGATAAGTTATAGTTAGCTTATAATATGTAAAAAGAACTGTTGATATTTTAAGAATGAAGTTGGGTATAAATATCTAGAATTATGACCAGAATACAAATTAAAGTAAGATTAGGCTATTATACATAAAAGTAACAGAAATAAAATATATAAGGTAGACTATATTATGTAGCTGTTAAAGAAAAATTGAATATATTTTTCTTTTATCGTTTATCTTTTATGTTTCGCACACAAACATACACACACAGATACACACACACATACATGCATACACAGAGGTGCACACATACATGTGTGTGTGAGAGTGTGTGCTTTTTATTCGAAATGTATGTGTACGCGTGAGTAAGCACATTCAAATATAAAAGTTTTCTTACAATAAGTACGAACATTATTCAAATAGACACACTGGACACACATACATATCATATATATATATATATATATATATATATATATATA
>NC_068981.1:59542593-59553442 GCF_001194135.2 Octopus bimaculoides | reverse complement strand
ATATATATATATATATATAGTGGAAGAGAAATGCCTTCGTTTCATATAGTTTAATATCTTTTTTAAACTGTATACATATTATATGGATGTCGTCAGATCCAACCGGTTTTCGCTATTTAAATTAGCTTTTCAAGGGACATTGTACAGTAATCAGTTCTCGTGACAAAGGGGTTCCGTCACTTTTGATGTTTGAGGAATAAGAAGAAGAATGAGTCTAGAGAGTGAACCAAGGGACTCAACAGGTAGCAAGGGGGACAACTGTCTCCTTAGTATAATTTTTTAAATGGTCAAATTTGTATATTGAGGTGTGGTCTGTACTTTTGCATGAACAGGTTTTCCTTATTTAGGGGGTCTTGTACTGAGATTGAATCTTTGCTTTGGTATAATGGGAAGATATGAAAATTCGGTGTTTTATTACTTGCGCATCTGTCGATGTGTACGTTCAGTGTTATCTGCCTGTACTGAGGGAAACGAATCTGTTCTTTATGTAGCGTGACTCTGCGTTTCAAAGTGAGGCTCGTTTGGTCCTTATAATTGTGACCACAACCTGAGCAGGTTAGGACATAGATAAGGTTCTGAGAAGCACATGTAAAGTTTGTCTTAATTGAGAATTTTTTACCTTGCTGGAATGTGAATTCCGAGCCTTCAGTTAGGTATTGGAATTGTACTACAATTAGGTCGTCTGCATTTTTTAACTGTTGGTACCGTTTGTATTGAGTATAGTTTTGCATTTGTTAGGAGTCTCTTGAGTAATTTATCTTGTCTTTTGCATTTTAGTAGCTTGTATGTATTTATGATGCTGTTCATTTTCGGGTCTTGAGTGAGCAGAGGGAGATTTTGTATAATTGTGTTGTATGCTTCATTGTTTCTGGGTTGTGGGTCGATATGTATGTGAGAGATTTAAGGTGAGGTGTGTTGTTTTGTTTTCCTTAGTGTGTTTGTGACACTGGGGTAAAATATACGAAGCCCAGTGTACCCACCATGACAACCCATCGGATAAGGGTACACCAGGCACATACATCACAACTATATGTGCGTGACATGGTGATCTCATATCAAACATTAACAGCGCATGACCTTGCAGGTGGGGCCCAGTTAGAATTATCTGCAGGCGGAGTAGTCCATCACGCTCAGAAAGTCCCTGAATAAGGTTTATTTAAGGATGTTGAACGGAACACCCATGTTTCCAAAAGTGAATTATTCAAATCCCATAGAATTCCTTTCAACACATGGCTATGATGCTCCTCCACTACTCCTGCTCGTAGTCAGAGATGTACATATCGTCAGCCACTAAGGAATATGCTCAACTGGTTAAGGTCACAAAACTGACTAGCAAATCTGTGGTACTGTGCAGAATATTTGTTATAGTCCGTCTTTTATACCAAGTCAAAACAATGTAGATGATAACACTTCCAATCAGTTGAGAAGCGATGAGAGCCACTGCCTGGTACTGCATCAAGCCATTATTGTTATTATTAGTAGTAGTAGTAGTAGTAGTAGTAGTAGTAGTAGTAGTAGTAGTAGTAGTAGTAGTAGTAGTAGCAGCAGCAGCTCGTCTGTGATTATCGACTATGACCAAGGACATCACATAGAAGAAACAGGGCACAGTGTGTTCGGCTGTGTCCAATCAGTCTTATGCCTGCTTGGAACATTCTACTGCAAGTCGAGTACAGGTGGCCTGTTGGGACTGAAGGCAAAGAATTGGCTCTGAACTTGCGTAGTTCGTTTTTTGTTGTGCCCTTGCATCCTGTTCAGTTCATACGAGGTTGGTGCATCTTCCACTTTGATCTCAAAGCTTCTCAGAGAAGCTTCGTGTGTGTTCTTGAAGCATACTTTTATCCTCCTTCCGCAGGTTCGCTGTAAAACAATGTCATGTCAGGTATCCGAACAAGGAAGCCTGCCCACCTGACTTGCATTCTCCTCACCAGTGTGTGAATACCTGTCACATCTGCTCATGACAGTATGACCGTGTATGGGACGGCTATATGAATCGGTGTGGGAGGGATGAGTTATTAAGCTGCCCACATAAGTTGAAGGTGTACCAAGCAGTTGTACTGACTACACTACTGTGCGCCAGCGTAACTTATACGGTTTTCGAACACAACGCCAGAAAGCTAGACCACTTCCATATGAACGGCCTGAGAAAGTTGCTGGAAATCACATTCACGCATGCAGAAAACTTATATGCACATCAAGTATACATTATGCATAAAATGCTTTCCTGTTGATCCTGTTTAATTTCCATTGAACGAAACTTGTTTCTAGGCTAGGAACTATCATTTTCCCGTTAATTAGAATTCCGAAAATAAACCCAAGAGAGTTCAGACATATATAAACAAAATAATAAAATCTAGAGATATCGTCAAATTAAATCACAAAATTGAGTATATCTTCGTCAGCTTCCATCGATGTGTTTTTATCTTTCGACCATTGTTATTGTGTGTGTGTGTGTGTGTGTGTGTGTGTGTGTGTGTGTGTGTGCATGTGTGTGGGGGGGCGTGTTGTGAGTATGTGAGTGTATGTGTGTGTCCGCATGTCTGTCTCTAAGTGTGCTTGTATGTGTACTCCTCTGTGTGTGGGTGGGTGGGGGTGCGCGCGTGTGCGTTTGTGTGAGCGTTAATTATTCCGAAACTGATACGGTAATTATTAAAATAGTCAATCTATTGTTTAGCAATTATATTTCCATTAAGAATAGAAAACTTTGAATAGCAATGAAAATCTCGAATATACTAAAAGAAAAGGATAAATATTTTACAATAAAGTGGTGGCTTTTTGACAACTTAATATGGCAGTCCCAGGAAAGGGAAGAAATCTACTGCTATTTAGCCCCAAGAAACACCGTTTCTAATTGGCTACGCGACACAAGCATTCTGTGGCCTTAAGTTTTCAAACAGGGGAGATAAGCACCTCCACCCAAGAAAGTCAGCATGCAGAGATTAGTTTCATGGTAATTGCCCTTCATCAGTATGGAGTAGCTTGGCTTTCCTGACTTTATTCTTTATCATGAGCACATTGACTCTTACGAAGAAGGGACGAACGAAGACAGACAACACAGTACAGTGGGGTACATAAAACATAAATCGAATTTTTTGCAGGTGGAGTAGCCCATCAAGCTCAAAAGTTCCCTGAATAAGGAATGTTTAAGGATGTTGAACGAAATACCCCTGTTTCCAAAGGTGAATTATCCAAACCCTTAAAGAATTCCTTTCAACACATGGCTATGATACTACCCAACTACTTCTGCTCGTAGTCCAGAATATTTGTAGTCCAGAATATTTGCTGTAGCCCATCTTTTGTACGAAGACAAAACAATATAGATGATAACACTTCCAATCAGTTAAGATGAGAAGCCATTAGAGCTATTGCCTGGTACTGCATCAGGCTATTATTGTTATTATTATTTATTTTCTTTCTTCAAATTTTCTTCCACTTCTCGCCGAGTGTTTTCCGTACTCCTTGAAGCACATTGTATGCATTCCCAGATTACACACACAAATTCACAGGTAAAATATGTATTTAAAAAAATAATAAATCAATCAATTCATGAATGGATGTTGTTTTCACAGCGATAATGCTCTTCTCTGGAGTTTTCTCATACCACAACTTTGCTTTTTGTAGGCCATGATTTCTACAGAGCTCTCAATGGATTATTCTTGCCACATTGTCATGGCGTCTTTTGTATCCGCATTGTGCCAATTTCGGGCATTTTCTAACGATGTGCTATACTGCGTCTAGCTTCAGGTCACTCCTTCTCCTCATCCATAGCCACCGGTCCACTGTATCTGTCTTTGCGTTCACATCTCTTGCAAGTGACCGTACATTTTCTTTTCCTGCAATGCTTTTTATTTTCTCTTTTTGTTCATTTTTTGTTTAAATTCTTGTTTAGTTACACAATTTTCATTATTGATGACGCCAGCCTCTGTGTGTTTCAACAGTGGCTCCACAGTGTTTTTTTATATGCCACCCTAGGCTGTTTTCCTTGGCTTCAATAGAGTCCTGGCAACTGATCAAACTGCTTCCACCAATAGCCTGGACAAGTACAGCCTGTCGGTGTCACTCTTCGGGTGGAATGCTCTGTGTACTGTCAACATGTTTCTGGCCTTATTATCTATTTTCTTCATTTCTCTCTTTTGCAATTTTATAATTCCTGCTCCATATCAAAGTATTAAAGGCTTCAATTTTATTGCACCCAGTCAATTTTTGGGCAACACCAACCTGAGTCTTTGGAAATATTCCATCCTCAGTTTTTCTTTCATTTCCTGTTCCATTATCTTGTTGAACGCTAGTACACCAAGGTATTTGTAGCTTTCCATTTCAATTTGTTTAATCAAGTCTTTATTAGGTAATTTTAACCCTGCTAGGCACTGTTCCTTACCTCTTTTTAGGTAGATTATTCCGCACTTCTTCAGTCCAAATTTCATTCGAATATCAATGCTAAAACAGTGGACCGTGTTCACCAAGGAACTCACTTGTGTCTCATCTTTGCCATACAATTTCAAATCAGCCATGAAGAGGAAGTGGTTGATTGTTTGGGATTTTTACTTTAGCTGGTACCCCCGGTTCATTTTCCTAAGTATTAAGGTCAGTGGTATTATGCAGAGAACAAAAAGCAACGGAGATAGGCTATCACCCTGGAAAATCCCTCATCTGATACCCAAGGTGCCCAAGCTTTTTCCGAAAGATGTCAGTTCCGTTTTCCATCCCACCATACTTTTCTTAAAGAAACACGTTACATTCCTCGCAATTCCAAACAGATCTGAGCACTCGATGATCCACTAATGTGGAATCATATCGTAAGCTTCGGAATAGTCAAGCTAGACCCTTTCCCAGATTTGTTGTCCTTCGTTTACAACCTTGCATTACCATTTTGTCCATCAATAGTTGATAACAAATAATTTAAGATAACAATAATAATAGTAATAATAATAATAATAATAATAATAATAATAATAATAATGATAATGATAATAATGATAATGATAATGATGATGATGATGATGATGATGATGATGATAATGATAATAATAATAATAATAATAATAATAATAATAATAATAATAATAATAATAATAATAATTAGCTAGGCCCGTGAAAAATTCAGGGAAAATATAAAAAAATGTAAGCATCTGTAAATTGTGTGCTGTGCCATGAGAAATGTTTCTATATTGTGACAGTTAAAGGCGGCGATCGGGCGGAATCGTTATCATGCCGGGCGAAATGCTTAGCGGTATTTCGTCTATCTTTACATTCTGTGTTCCAAGTCTGCCGAGGTCAACTTTGCCTTTCATCCTTTCGGGGTCGATAAATTAGGTACCAGCTGCGTACTGGGGTCGATTTTATCGACTGGCCCCCTTCCTCACAAAAACATTTCAGGACTTCTGCCTATAGTAAAAAAGTATATTACGACAATTACAGAATATAGAAAGAAGTGTAAAACTGATAACTATATAATCCAACCAAATATCTCAGTTATACAAACGTAAACAGAATTACTATTTAGCCTTTAAATACATCGTACATATTCAGAGAACCCTCTTGGTTTAGTGGCACGGAACGTTTTTCTCGTATTCTCATATACTTTTACGTCATCTCTCTATCTCACTCTCACTCTCTCTCTCTCTCTCTCTTTCTCTCTCACTTCCTCTCTGTCTTGGTTTGTAGACACACACATACACACACACATACATTCATATATATGTGAGTGTGTGTGTGTATTTTAGTTTTTGTTTTATACACATCAACAAATGAGCCAATTTGTGTGGTTGTTCAATTTGCGAGAAATAACAGTCAAATCTCTCTCATACTATGCTTTTTTAGTATTAAGGAAAGAGAAAAAATAGAATTAATATTTTTGATCTTGTTCGGCTCTATGAATTTAGTTTTCTTTAAACTGCTTTCGTCCATTACTTGATACAAGAAAAAAGAATTGGGAAAATCCTGACCAAAACAGAGGAACTGTAACTTAACAAAAAATATAGAGAGAGAAAGAAAAGGTTGTATTCGAACCCAAAAGATGTTTTTTTTTTTTTAGCTGAGGACAAATTTTATAATTAAAACAAATTTAAAATTTGAATTTCGGAATAAAAGACTGGCCATGTTATCTGGTGTATGGCCGAATTAAAATGGGTAGAAAACCTAAGACAAATGTGTGTGTGTGTGTGTGTGTGTGTGGTTGGGCCTTTAATACCCAGAGGTCAGTTTCAGGAACATTATTTACAATTGGTGGATATTTGTCCTCATCTCGTTTATTGTTAACACGTTTCGGCTAATAAATCCTCCAGCTTTCATCAGGTGTCTTCAGAAAATTTCAAACCTGGGTTCTCATTCCTAAGGTACTTTTCGATGTTGATGTTGTTGTTATTATTATTATTATTTATGTAACTGCCTGGAATCGAACTCGGAATTTTGGGGTTAGTAGCCCGAGCTCTAAACCACCACGCCATATGCCCATGGGAAGTTATGAAGTGAATTTTAGGGCTTATAAATCTAATATTCTCCGATCCTTCCTTAATACTGGTTCCCATATGCTACGCATATCTGCACTCAGTCTGCTAAGGAGGTTGTTGTGTCCTAGCATACGTGCTACTTTTTTTAGTTTTCGTATTTTCCAGTGGTGTTCTCTGTCTATTATTTGAACTTCATCCTACAGGGGGAGGTGGTCTCCGTTTTTCCATACATGGAACGTAGCAAGGAATTCAAATACCTCTCAGCCACTCAGTTTCATACCATCAGCTCTCTCTCTCTCTTTCTCTCTTTCTCTATTTATCTCCCTCTCTTTCTCTCTCACTTCGTCTCTCATTTGCTCGACACACGCATCAAATTTAAGTATCTTAATTTTCTCGTTAAGTCTGTTCCTGCTTCGGTGGCCCAGTAGGCATTCGTGCTGAGAAATATTAATACGACTCATACGTGACTGTTTCAAGTCTCTTCCGGAAATTACACGAGGAGTAGTTCAATTTTTTTATTTAAGTAACAAAATTTCTTTCTCCTAAGCGTGATACACGCATCTGCTACGTACAAAAAAAAAAAACAAATTGGCGTATTAGTATTAATAATAATAATAATAATTATTATTATTATTATTTGTATGGAGCAGAATCGGCAGCACGCTGGACGAAGTGCTTAGCGGTATTTTATCCGTCACTTCGTTCTGGGTTCAAATTTCGCCGAGGTCGACGTTGCCTATCATCTTTTTGAGGTCGATAAATTAAGTACCGGTGAAACAGTAAGATGGTTCAAATCGACCGGTCCCTTCCATCAAAATCTCAGACCTTTTGCCTATAGTAAAAAGGATTATTATTTTTTCTTATTATTATCATAAACATTATCCTCATCATCATTATCATCATTATTTCGCTAATGCATGCTAATTTACTTAGCAGATATTTCATCTTCAGGTTTGGTGACAGCAAGTCTCCTCAAATCTGAAGGACCAGAAGTGTACCATGACAGTCGGCCACTCAGCTTCCTAAGTAGGTTGTCAGTTGAATAAGATAAACAGTGAAAATGGGCTTATGGGTGAAATGAAAGAAGGTTACATTAGAATTTCATAAATAAATGGCGAAGTTCTACAACTGTAGAGAAATTGAGAGCAAAGTCGTGAAAATATTATGACAGTGATACAAAGATCGATTCAAAAGTCCTTTTAACTTGTACATGTGTTTGTTTTTAATAACAAAGTTGTATTTGATAAACACAGCTCCGCATTGCTTTTGTGTCTTCAGTTTAAAATATCTCTACATCATCAGATATTCGGAGCCACAGTGAAGACATTTTAACAGAAGTTTAAGAGATATTCTACGTGAAAATATTTAGGCCTCTATTTATCTATGCAGGCATCGTGATTGTTTTAGATGTCTCAGCGATATCAGTTATTTCGTTGAAAGCTCTATATGGCAAAGCTGTTGGTACCTAATAAATTGGTATTTTGTAGGATGTCACATTTCAAACATGATTTGCCATACACTTGCTCAGATGCTTGTAACCATAGTGGTGTTACAACTGAAAATCAGTTGAAAATATAAACGTAAACATATAAAATAATAAGCGAATAAACAATGAAAAAAATATAGATCAGTGTATTGAAAAACGCTGTGGATACTTAGACTCTGAATTTAGTCTAATGCGTTGTCCAAAGGTGTAAGAACAAACTCAGTCCTGCGGACGTTGTCAGAACACCTGTTTTCTCCCTTCCTACTTGCCAAGGCTTCGTAGTCTCCGTTGCAGCTATCTATGTCACGTCTTACAACCTTTACAATGTTAACAGAGCACTAACAAGTAATCATGATGTTGGCATTTTGATATCTGGCGCGAATCATCATGATACAGGAAAGTGTTTTACAATAAGCAAACGGTTTCCATTCTTCCATGTCAGTTAACATTTTATCAAGTACAACCTTAATCTTTATACTCTCCAACACCCTTCTCTGTTCTCCAACACACCATGCTGTTTCTGAAAAATGAAACATAAAATACGTCAAATTTAGTCGGAACATCCTGCATTGTGTGTGTCAAAATATATGCATTATACACTTACATGTAACTGCATGTTCATGTTCTTTTACAGTAAGCTGAACTACAACAAACATTGATACTCCTGAATGATATGTTTTACTTAAAGTGTAAAATACTCCTCTAAATGACAAAACGTTAAAATAGAATAATTTTAATCAAATGTTTGAAATTTGTAGTTGTATTGATTATACTATATTTAGCACGAAAGAAAATTATACCTTAGGTAAATCACAATGACAATAAAATATATTTCATCAATGTCTCTCTTTTGTTTCAAACTTCATGCGAACAATGCAAATAATGGTGATTTTATTGATAATGTAAAACGTTGAATGTATATAATATGCTATGACCTACATTACTTAAGTTTTCGGTGTCATTACAAATTGATACAACGACTACTTACCTTGCGATTCTGCTATTTGAAAGTAGGACTACGAATAATTAATATATGAGAATTAAACCAGAACCTCATACTGAAACATTTATTTCCTCTATCTCGAAATCAAAGTAACTCTATTCTATCTACAGTTTATTCTACGATCCTAAAATGTTGCATGACCGAAGCGATAAAAGTATGTCTGCCATCTGGAGATCATTTTCACTGAGTCACCTCACCCTTAAAGTATATTCTTTCAGTATGTACCATTAGTTAGCATATGCAGTTTTATGAGATGCAAATATTTGTTTCATGTTTCAGTTGACTCTCTCACCCAGCCATGAGCATTACTAACTATATATTCCACAGACATTACTTAGCAATAACGAGGTTCTATATCGATAAACCGTTTGTCAGTAAAATTAAAATGTACCGTGCTCAGATTTCGTGTTATATCTTATTCCAATACTAATATTTTTGTGTAATTTGATATTTGAATAGTTGATAATGATTATTGTTGTATTCAGAAAATTAAAATAATTGAGTATGTCTCTTTGACATTTGCCACAGTAGACTGTAACAGATGGTTCTATAAATTAAAACGGTTCTTACAGACATCGATAATCTATTTCAAACAAGACGGTAATAAGAGCTAAATTTTCAGTATTTTTACATCAATTTAATAATGTTTATATAAACTTGAATGCAACATACAAACTTTGTGGGAAATGAAAGCTTATGAAGAAAACTTAGAGGGGAATAATTTTAGCCTAATTTTCTCTTTCTTAATTACGAGTGTCACGTAACAGAACCAACTAGAAATAATCTAAATATCCATGCAAATAACATGAATTTCTGAAGACTATTTCTCCAAAATATAATATATAACATTCAATGTTTTATGCTCTAAAACCTCGACGCTTTTGAGATTTAGGTAACCAAATATCTTTCAATATATTAGATTTATCCTATATTTGAATCTCCATGGAAAATGTGGAGATAAGATTTATATCATTTCTTACCGCAGACAAATTTGATATATAGAATTTGATTAAAAACTATCTATTATTCAAAGCAGACAGAATATAGAAGATATCTATGTATCACTGTCGGAGTGCACATTAAGGAACGGCTACAACGCTAAATTCCAGTAGTGGTTTTATAGCTAACTTTAAAGGCAACACAGCTTCATAAAATTATAGACTAATAAATTTGATTTCTCTTTCACAAGTAATTATGTTTAGAGAGTCGTCATATATGTACGTACACATGTATGCAACCATGCGTGTATACAAGTATTCACATACTACACATATTTACGTTTAAATCGGTTACATTCAGCATCATTGAAATGATACTGCAACAAATTGGCTCTGTACATGCATTAGTGATGTAATTAATATGTTCCCGACTGAGAGTTGATACAAGAATATGGACCACGAACTTCAAAGAACTACTGTTAACCTGGAACTGATAACGAAATATTGTTATGGCTGTAACTATGGCAATGTACAAGGGCATATATATGAAATATGGAGACTTGACATAGAGTAATTTAAATAGCTCATATTTGTCGTTAATGTAAACTACTGGATAGACGACACAAATTCAGCTTTGACATATTTCATTAAAATTGATGTGTGTGGGTGTGTGTGATAATATATTTACCGAAACGCTAAGTTATGGGGAGGTAGGCACACCAACAACAATTTTGAGGCGGTAATGTGGGACAAACGAAGGTACAAAGTTACACATACACAGATAGATACATAAGTAGATAGATAGATAGATAGATAGATAGATAGATAGATAGATAGATAGATAGATAGATAGATAGATAGATAGATATCTTTTTATTATAGCCACACAGGGCTAAATACAGAAAATGGACAAATTACAATGTAGAGCTTTTCTTTGGCGGGGAAATGGGGGGATAATTTCGATCAAAAGGGATTG
>NC_068981.1:59538149-59538932 GCF_001194135.2 Octopus bimaculoides | reverse complement strand
ATAATACCGAATGGCACAAGAACGCAAAACATCAAGACAGTTAGGTGATACAAGAAAGGGACAAAACATCCAGATAGACGATACAAAGAAAACACAGACAGGTCATTCAGAGTTTTCTCTCTTCAGTCGAGACCCAGATTATCCTTGCAATTTCGGCTGGTTATTCTCGATATTGCTCCAATCTGGCCAGCCCCAAGGAAAAACTAAGCTAAGAGCATTAGACTCCTCGGGAAAAAGCAGCGAATGTATACAAAACCAAGGACGGAAAAAAGGAACAATGTTACACAAATACAGTAGGAATAATAACAGGACAAAACAACAGATGTCTTTCGACTAAAGATGAATAAAATTAAGCTGGCGTGTATGGAAATAAGGCCTTACAGCCGAGATACAAGATTTCACAGACACAGGGAGGAATAACGAGGTTGCACGCACAACGGCCACACAAGAAATAAGGTAGGCTTGGCTGAACACCGGTCACGTCGAAGAGAAGAGAGCGGTAGAGGCAGAGGGAAAAAAGAATTAAGGAGAAAAAATGACAGGGACACAATGAAGTGAAAAGTGGAGGGAGAAGAGAAGGCAAGGAAATGTGAGCGAGGCGGAACGAAAGAACGAAGCATGGAATGAACGAATAAGGGTAAAGGGGCTGATAGACAGAAACAGAGTCATACAAGATTTAGAAAAATGTATACTTACATATGAGAGAGAAGTTGTACGTACCAGCCCCTTCTTGTATCACCTAACTGTCTTGATGTTTTGCGTTCTTGAACCATTCTGTATTAT
>NC_068981.1:59536418-59537699 GCF_001194135.2 Octopus bimaculoides | reverse complement strand
TATGAGGGGTAATGGAGTCAACCAGACCTTAATGATACAGGTAATACCGAGTAAGTGCTGTATACCGACTAGTTTTGCCCCAGATGTTGTTGCAACATGAATGGGGAATATAACATGGGTCGTGTATTAGCGTGTGTATATATAAAAAAGAATGAGATAAAGAGACCAATGGTATAAATAAATTTATATTTTATGTAGAATGTCTTACAGCTGTTTCAGGGAAAATTCAATGTATCCCTTAATCGGAGACGGTAATAGTAGAACATAAGGATTATTACATCTGTATTATTACATTTGCAGTGAGAAATGAGAGTGATGCGGAGAAGAAAAAACAAAGAAGAAAAAGTACTTGGAGTATAGTTCCATTCCAACAGTAAATATCGAAGAGAGGATGAAACCGATAAACTGTCCACAGTGTGTCTACCCCATGTGAAAGGCCTCTCCGAAAAGATATAAAAGATATGCGGCCCATATGACATCAGGACGGTTTCAAAAGTAATACAACACTTCGCAAATATCTCCTTCGAGTAAGACCACCAATAGAAGAGAATAGGACTAAGAACAGCGTGTACTCCATCCCATGCAGCTGTAGTAGGTTATACAAAGGCGAAACATGCTTCCCCCTTAAAATACCTGTAGAGGAACATCACAAAACTGTGACATGTGGAGATATTGATAAATCGGGTATAGCTGATCATGTATGGAAAAGTGGAGAGCACCTCCCCTTGTGAGATGAAGTTATAATAATAGACAGAGAACACCACTGGAAAATACGAAAACTAAAAGAAGCAGCACATATTCTAGGACATAACAACCTCCTAAGCAGACCGAGTGCAAATATGAACAGCATATGTGAACCGGTATTATGGAAGGACAGGCGAATATTAGATTTATAAGCCCTAAGATTCACTCCATAATTGCCCAGGGGCATGGCTAATGGCATCTGGCTTGAAATCAGAAACAGAGGGGTTTATCATAGCAGCCCAAGATCAATGCCTACCTACAAAGAACTACCAGGCCAACATATTAAAGAACGGCAGCTCCCCATTATGTCGTATATACCAACAACAAAATGAGACCATCGATCATGTTGTCTCCATGTGCAGTCTGCTTGCGCCTACAGAGTATCTCAACAGGTATGATAGAGCTGCACAATATATTCACTGGGTAATATGCAAAAACCTGGACTTGCCCCATGATAAAAACTGGTGGGAACATAAATCACCCACAGTACTTGAAAATGATCACATCGCACTCCTCTGGAACTTCACCATTCAAACT
>NC_068981.1:59532394-59535377 GCF_001194135.2 Octopus bimaculoides | reverse complement strand
TGTGTGTGCGTGTATGTGTGTGTATGTATGTATGTATGTATCTATGTATGTATGTATGTATGTATGCTATCAATCAGTTTCATTTCTGTATTTCTTGTCAATAGAAAAAGAGCCGGACTCAAACATAGATTCAAGGCTACTTCATTGGAACTTTTATCAACATCCTCTAGGTATTTGTGCATATGTGTGTGTGTGCAGTATTTGGTGTTAGTGTATGGGCAGATTTGTATGTTTGTTTTAAGGATGCGTTTTTATGTATATATTTTCATGTTTAGGCGTATGCATATGTATTTCTGCGCAGATTTGTATGTTTGTTTTATGGATGCGTTTTTATGTATATATTTTCATGTCTCGATGCATGCATACGTATTTATGTGCTAAATTTTTGGAAAGTTTTACATATTTTTACAGTTCCATTTATGGCTTGGATCTGTAGTCTTCTGATCAACCTTTTTCTTTCAGGTTTTGAGAACCCTAATTTTTCCAGGTTTTTGTTGAGGCAGTTCGTTACATATCCCAATGCCCCAACAATCACGGGTATGAATCTGAACTTCTAGTCTGGGTGGAGTATCTGCAAATTTCTCAGTAGCTCGACGTAGTTGTTCTCTTTTTCTCTAATCATTAGTGTGATTATGTATGTATGTATGTATGTATGTATGTATGTATGTATGCATGTATGCATGTATGTACGTATGTACGTATGTATGTACGTATGTACGTATGTATGTATGTATGTATGTATGTATGTATGTACGTATGTACGTACGTATGTATGTATGTATGTATGTATGTATGTATGTATGTACGTACGTATGTATGTATGTATGTATGTATGTATGTATGTATGTATGTATGTATGTATATAAGTTATAGCAATTTAATGTAAGTTCATTTTCTAATTGTACATTGACATCTAAATGCTTATTTTAAAAATGTAAATTATTCTGTTGGATTTCGAATTTTCATCATCATCACATGGACTACTAAATATCATAACAGGACTCACAATATGGCTGATGTCAGCTCACGAGCGTTGTTTTCACCTCTACATAATGTAAGTTCCTTTGATAATTTTTTTTTTGTTTTTTTTTTTGAAAAGTGAGCAAAATGTAAAATATGATCAAGTAAAGTAACTTTTACGTAGTCGATCAAAATTGACCTGGGACAATAACAATATAATCATATTAGAAAAATATAGCGGTAGTTCAGTATTTCCTGTATATGCATTAAGCAATCAATAACTTAAATATTTTATTACCCATCAAATATGGAACACGATTATTCCATATAGCTTTAAATTCTCTCCAATATAACATTACTGTGAATTAACCATCTTTGCTTGTTGTCTGGTCTATTATTTTCAAAAATGTTTTGCCTATCAAATATCAAATATACGTGCTTAAAAGTGTTTTAAATGGCTAAAGGTTTAGATCGCTGTTTCCATAGTACAAAACTTAGTGTAATTAAAGAAGCATTTTAATTGAGATGAAAACAACCATAAGCGTTTTAATTAATTGGCAGTATTGATTACGCATCACAAGATTCATGCAAACAAATTTAGAAATTGTCATTATTAAAAATATTTTTCTTAAAGACGAACAATTCGCCAGAGTAAGTTGCACTCAATAGATTGAGGGAAAACGAAGCTTTCTAGTCTGACAACATATGAAGGATTACATATGTATAGGAAATGGTAGAGACATGAATGTATTGGAGGGGAAGACGCCTGGTATTTTCCAACTCGAAGCACTTTGAGTTCAAATCCAGTCGATAAGAACTTTGGCTGTCATCCTTTCTAGTTTTATGAAAAATACTAATCCTGAGTTGCGCATTGATAGATACCATAGTCAAGATAGTATTAGTCAAGATACCATGAGGCATTTGTTACATGTCTTCGCGTTCTGGGAGTGACGCCAGTAATAAAACTTACACCTGTGCTTGCAAACTCCTGACTACTACGTATTTATTGCTGCTAGAAAGGTTACATTGTCAACAATAAATTCCTAGCTAAAATCTTGCGATTTAAATATTTTATTTTGGACGGCAAATTAAATATACCAGTAGAGAGTGGCTGCTGATTTTTATCCCCTGCAGCCAGAACCGATGGCTTCTTAACGTAACCAACCAGCCTGTTTGTTTGTTTGTGTGTGTGTGTGTGTGTGTGTGTGTGTGTGTGTGTGTGTTTCTACCCTGAATACAGTGGTTCGATTTCTCCAATATTATTTGCTTCACTTACTGATTGCATATTTTGATGAACTACATCAACCAACATCAACATGGATCTCTGAATGTTGGGCTTGTAACACTTTACCTTCTCCCCTTTAATTTTCTATGCCGTTTGTACTCTGTATAAGCTTGATTTAATAATACATAAATATCTATATATCTATACTTAAATATTCATCATCAGAAAATTGTTTTGGTCTCCGCTTTTTTCTTGTATGCATATGTGTGTGTGCACATAATATACAGATGAGCGCGCATGAGTATGTGTGCCTGTGTGTCTGTGACTCTCTGTGTGTATGTATGTTTATATACATATATATATTGTATATCAAACCTAAAATGTTATGTTTAATTTGTTTATCTGCATAATTTCCTCAATCTCTACTCAACTGGATTCCTCTAATGGTGTCCATATATGTTTTTACATATCAAAATAAGCAACAAGGATATCCAGAGGTAATGCAATACGATCATTTCAAGCAACTCCATTTAATTGAACAATGCAATCATTACATCAATTTAAATGCAGAGCAATCCTCTGCTTCATAAAGACATAGAATTAACTTAAATTAAATTAAAATAGATTGACACATTAGTATAATTTTACCTAAATCCTCCAAGAAGGTAAGGAGATAGACAAAGTATGCATATACATACGTTTTTACATATGTATATGCACATATGCATACTTGTATGTGTTTATGTATGTGTATATATATATATATATATATATATATATATATATATATATATATAT
>NC_068981.1:59529516-59531939 GCF_001194135.2 Octopus bimaculoides | reverse complement strand
TATATTATATATATATATAATTCATAATATCAGGGTAACAAATTTTTACTACCAGTATAGAATAATTAGTCAATAGACTATATATTATTCATATAAATACAATGTACATTTAAACACATAAGAGGTATCCGTCATAGGATTTCTGGCACGCTAGAAGGAACAGCCAAAATCCAAACCACTACTAGGGATAAACTTCGAAGGGAATGAAAATTAAAAACATTTACCATCAATCTCCTGGACCATGGTTTCTGACTTTTTTTAGCAAATAAAATCATTTGTTGGGCGAAGTCTTCATCAACAGGTACGCCTAGATTAAGATTCCTGTGCCTTGTGAGTAAGTTCCAATAGTATTTAAAATCGGTTTACAAAACGGTGTTTTTGAATCGAGGGTTTTTTTAAGTGACGTAAACATGTATATAGATATTTATACACATACAACACGTACTCATATGTATATGTACATAAGTACACCCACATATACGTGTATCTGTATGTATTATCACCCCTGCACACACAGGTATATACATCTTGCATACAGACATACACACACACATACACACACATACAAACACATGCGCACGCGTATACACGTACATACGTACGTACGCATATACACACAAATATAATTAAATGATTGTGATATCCGAGTATGAAAGAGGAATTAGATAGGGATTAGGAGTTAAAATGTAGATTTATAAGGTAATTGGGATTACTAAAGAGTATTGTGGAAATATACTGTATTTAGGCATTTAGATCATTTAGGCATTTAAATTTGTGGTAGAATTTGAATGTGTGAAAAGAGCGGTGGTTGCATGTGCTTAGTGCCTCATTATGCTTATTTAGCAGAGTTGGAGAGTTGTGCTTTAATATGTGAAGCGTCTCCTTCAGGCAAAGCTTGCAGGTTGAGTGTTGACCTCGGTAGGGAAGCCCTAAATCCAGTATGGACCATGATAGAGTATAGAGTATATTTGTATTTTTGAGATGATGTATGTGGTTGGCGAGTGTTGTATGTATGTATGTGGTTAGTGAGATGATGTATGTGGTTGGCGAGTGTTTACTATGTTTATCGTATCTAAAAGAATGGAAGTGAGCGGCATATCGTTACTTAAAATTTTTGGTTAATCCTATGTATATGGCTGTAGAGTTGTGTAATAGATTAAAGACAGTGCATTTGTAAATTACATCATATCTTCTGCAATGGGTGTGTACCGGGCAGATGGTTCCAGGACGGCAGTTAAAATTAGGTGAATTTGGGGGATGGGGTTCAGGAATGGAGGAGGTAATATTGTCAGAGGAAACAAACGCAGCGGACGCTCTATTCTGTGGTACACCTCCACATTCTCATTTGACGTTAAGAACTTAGCTAAATTTAAGTTCTTAAATCGAAAATACTAGACTCTAACTTCCCTATGTAACTGATCGTTATTAAGACAAAAGAGCTATTAGAATGACTGTTAATATGGGAAAAAGCGAAGGGGAGAAAATATAAGTAAAGGAGTAAAACTGCTTATAGCAATCTTTTTTGAAGGGAATAGGGTTAGTGGATACCAGCGACCCCAGTACTTGACACTTACTTATATGTATGTATACATGTGTGTGTGTGTGCGTGCGTGTGTGTTTGTGCGTGTGTGTCTGTTCGTGTATATACATGTACATATGTATATATATATATATATATATATATATATAGTATATATAGTATATATGTATATGTATCTTAATTTTGCACGACTTTTACTCTATCTTTTATTCTCACTATCATTTTTCTGTCTTTTTCTCGCTCCTGTCTCTCACATTTCTTGGCCCTCTCTTTCTTTAACTCCCACTATTTCCCACTCGTTTATCTCACCTGCACCTTTCTCTTTTTCTTATTTTTTCGTATCCCTCAATGCCGCTGTGCCCTACCCATCTCTCCTCCTTCTACGTGACCAGTGTCCGCCCAGCCATAATCTTTCTTTTTTGGTCTGACTGCCGATCGCCAGCATCTCTTATGTCTTTCTCCCATGTTCCTGCATTTAGGCTTTCACTTCATACACGCCAGTTCAAGTTGATTCGTTCTCAGCCGAAAGACGCCTGTTATTATTTCTTGTTGCTTGTATTCGTAATTGTGTACCATATTCTCGTTTTTTGTTTGTTTGTTTGTTTTTTGTCTTTGTTGCCGTACACATTCGCTAGCTTTCTTACAAAGGGGTCCAATACTCTTAGCTTTTTTCGGGGCGGTGGGTAACCAGATTGAACCATCTCAAGTGTAATTACCCGAAATGGTCGTGACGTTTGGGAAATCACTGTTGAAAGAAAGCCAAGAATGGCCCGTCGTTTTTTGTATGTCCTAATTATTGTTTCTCTTGTCCGCCTTCGCATCGTCTATCTATCCGAATGTTTTAATGCCCTCTATTGCGTTTTTGTTCCATTTTGATATATAT
>NC_068981.1:59521605-59527483 GCF_001194135.2 Octopus bimaculoides | reverse complement strand
ACACTCTCTCTTTCCTTTCCTGAGCGTCCAATAATACTATCCATATCACGTCCTCACTTTGTTGTTTTTGTTTTTTTGTTATTGTTTTTTTAAACTATATATATATATATATATATATATATATATATCAAGAGCATGAAGGTGTATCTAGTGACCCAGTTAACATATGCTCTAAAAATGTAATGTGATATGATACCTAAAGGGGTGGTACAAATAATTGCATCTGGTCTAGGCACTAGGCCAGTATTTTGAAGGAAGTGGGGTAAGTAGATACCAGCGAATCCAGTACTTTACAGTTGCTTAATTTTATCAACCACAACTATGTAAAATGTAAAATTTTATGCACAAGGTCGGGTATTTTGAAAGAAAGGTATTAGTTGATAATAACGAACCCAGTACTAGACTGGTATATTATTTTATCGAGCTCAAAAGAATGAAAAGTAAAGTTGACCCCGCCGTGATTTGAATCCTGAACGACAAGAGCAGAAAACATTATAACTAGGTATTCTGTCCAACGCCCTAACGATTCTTTGAACATTAATCATAAAATATATAATTATCTAAATCTCTTCTATATGGTCCTTGCTAAATATAGGGAATGTATTATATATAAAACAGCCGGGAAATTCGTGGGTGTTCTTCAGTAAACTTTCTTTGTGGGTTTTTTCTTTCTACAATATAATTGTGTTTATCTTATCTCTAAAAATATGTGTAGTCCGACGCGTAATTTTTTTCTCTATCAAATTGTACAACTTCCTGGTTTCGTTTGGAATTTCTAAAGTTTTTTTATATATTTTGCCTATTTATGTGTTATGAATCTCATACGTTTTTTTAAAATTTTATTTTATACGCAGGGGATTAATTCTTTTTAAGTGATTACATATTATATTGGTAAATAAAAGAGAAAATAATACATACATCTTTGTATTGTTTTGCTGTTTTTTTCGTATGGAATATTCGTTAGTATGATGGCTTATATGTTTCTTTGTTCCTCTAATCTTGTTAAATATTTTTGTATGAAGGTGGAGATTCTATAATCGTTCAGAAATTCTCTCAAATAAAAACGTACACATTTGCTTCAATTTAGAACCAGATTCATGTAAACTCTAATGACTAATCGTAATTATATGTTGAGAAGCCAGTTTCGAAAGTAATGTTAGGATACCATAGGTCAGGAAGTAAATGTAGGAAAAGCTGATATGAATTTACATGGCATCATTGATTTTTTGTTTAAGTCAGTGTGTATAAATTAAAATGCTAAAACTCTGGCAATAATGTTATAAATTCCCACTCCTTCCCAATGAAATAGTACGCATATTGATGCAGGAAAGAAATATAGACAATATACTTTTACAAGAAGGAATATGATATGTAGCTCACTTTACTATGTAAACCTCTCACTTAACATACTTCTATACACATAGTTTTGACATATGGCTTATTCGTATATGAAATTCAAATGAATAAACAAGCAAATCTTATATTGTTTTTCATATACGGTGAGATACACACATAGGATATCGAATGCTCTTATGTACAAATATTCGAAGCTATACACTGAGTTATTTATAGATTATGTGCCATGAAAGCCAAAGAGCTTGAATAATTACTTAAAGTGTATACTTACAAACATTCATATTTGTGATATCGTGTAAGAAATGTGCATAATACGAGTATTATACACATATGTGTGCGATTATCTTGTGTCTTTTATCTTTTATTCGTTTCAGTCATGATGGAGCGCCAGCCTGAAGAATTTTAGTCGAACGAATCGGCCCGATACTTTTTTTATTTATTTTTTTGTTTTTTTTTTTGTTTTTTTGTTTTTTTGCAAGCCCGGTACATATTGTCACTTTCTTTTGCCGAACCGCTAAAGTTAAGGGGACGTAAACACAGATAGAAATATAAACACCCACGCGCACGCACACACGCACACACACAGAGTCCCATTTTCTCAGATAGTAGAACGGTCTGTCATGATACTAATTAATTCATAACTCATAAAGATCTAAGTTTAGATGTTTTGAAGACTACATTCTCCCTATTGTCTAGGATGTGTAGATAACGGGGTCACTGCTCTCATTAATCCCTCGTTCCACTCTAGCCTATACTAATTTCTGGTTCGTCTGTCGCTGTACTATCCTTTTTTCATTCTACCCAAAGGCTTATCAGCGGAATCATTGTAAATACTTGCTCTCTATCGATGATACGAATATGTTTAGATATTTAACAAGTCCTTTCTGGCTGAGGTCTATTCAGTCATCTGCTAAGAACGGTTTTCTTTGTGATGATGTAATGCTTTCATTGATCAGTTAAAGGATTCACTCAAAACGGCCGTAATGAATTGACACTTGTACATCTTTGTTAATTGTTTTTATATATATGTATATGTGTGTGTGTGTGTGTGTGTGTGTGTGTGTGTGTGTATGTGTGTGTGTGTGTGTGTGTGTGTATTCTGACAGAATTCTTTCAGTTTCCGTCTACATGATCTACTCATACAGTCGTGGTCGGACCGGAGCTATAAGGGAAGAAAATTGCTCAACGGGCCACACAACGGGACTGAACCCAGAATCTTGTGGTTAGGAAGCGAACTTCTTACCACACAGCCACGGCAGAGACAATGTGAACATTCTTGATGCAATATATGGTAGTGTCAATTATACATATTTTGAGTTTTAGTTATGTATCAGATTTTACAGTAAGATAGTTACCCACTTTTACAGCAAAAAGAAAATGTGTAAAGTAGATAAAGAGGTGGTTAACTACCTAAAAGTTGATCTTATCTAATAGCTGTTAATTTATTTAAGGTGTTCTTGTATTTCTAGATAAAATTTTAACCGGCGAATAGCATTCTTTCTGTAATTCGATATTTTGACGAAATATCTAATAGGCTGTTAAATAGCAACATATTATTTTGTCGACAAGAAGTATGTTACACTATGTTATGTTCCTATCATAAAAAGACAGTTCACGTCAAATGTAGTTGCTTACTAACAGAATGTTGACATTTTGGATAATTAATTTTGACTACTTTCACAAGGCAAATCAATCAAGAATACTTCGCACAAAGAATATTCGTCTGGTCTCATATTAAAATTCTTCATATGTAAGATTCATGAAGTTTACATGGATGTTACATAGAAGCCAAAGTTATGTACAATACATTACAGTGAATCATTTGTCACCAGTGTCCATTGCAGTCACTAGTACATGGTCGGTGTAAAGTAGAGCCGGTACTCTGCTGGAGAATACCAGTATTCAGTTAGATCTTACATTGCGTTCAAATGATGCTAGCTGTCAAAATGTATTTCGATTGTGACCTTTGATACAATAAGTACAAATAAAAGTTTGAGGAGATTGATTAAATGACTATCTCCTCGAACGTAGGTCGGAGTCTGTTGTGTTGGATTCCAATTATATCAGAACAGGGCTCAGAAAATACTTGGCAGCAAATTGCGATGATAAGAAAAGGCAAATTTTGCGTTTGACTGGTACACATCCTTCAAGGTACTGACCAAGTAACTTTTCTTTCACTGTAAATTCCATACTAAAGTCTACTTCACTTAGATATATAGAACTATCTGTAGCCAGTGCATAGGGTTACATTTCTCTGTTTCGGAAAGTTTCAAGTTTGATGATAACGCTATACTCTATTGTTCTTTTGGTGGCGTATATCGTCACAGACACAGTAGCATTGCCTGGCCGATTCACAAAGAGTGTGTCTATCTGCTCTAATCATCATACAGGATCATCCCTCTCACCCTGAACACAGCAGAACATTGGATGTGTGATGGCTGGTAAGACAACAATATGAGCTGCTAAATCCAGAAATCGAACACAAGAGTAAACAAAAATCGTCCAGCAGCGGTGATGAGAATTCTGGATATGCATTTCTGAATTTTGAGAAGGCTCAAAGAGGCAGATATGCGTGTCTTGCCTCCTCAGCAAGCTTGCTGGGTGATTGTTTTTCTGCTACTAATATTTATGTGCTATTAAACGCAGAACGTTCATAAGAGATATTATCTCTTGACAAATAACACCGATCAATTGGTGTTTGGTGATATATTTGCGTAACGTATGAAACATAGACGGCTGGTTCATCTTGTATCTCTATTGACGTCCTAGACGTTTTTATATTCGGGAACATTTTCAAACCCCAAAACAAATCCTCCTATACTTTTCCTGCATGGAATACACGTCTTCTTTCCAGACACGCGCGCGCGCATACACACACACATACACACACATACCCACACGCACGCATACACACATATATATGTATATATATGTGTCTGTCTGTCTGCTTGTATGTATGTATGTATGTATGTATGTATATGTTTAAATGTATATATAGTTTATTAATAAAGCTGCAAAGGCATCACAGAAACTATTACTCAGAGTTTCACGTTCCCGTTCGTGGGACAGTTTCGATTTAGAATGGAACAAAATATACTTACATGCATAAATATACAATTGCTTTGATAGATACACATTTGAAAATGGTTTTGTTTTATTGGTCCTTACAACTAATCGTCTTTTCAACAACCGGTTATATGAAATCATAATTACGGTTTAAAATCATATTGTTATAAAGATCAAAGAAAACCTTAACTCAAGAAATAGTTTTAATATTAAAATGAGAAAATTGTACAATAAACTAATATAATATAATTAAATGTAATATAAATATATAAATTTAAATTATAAAAAATTTTAGATAGTAATTTAAAATTTAGATATAAAAAGTAAAAATTTGTAAAACAGTCGAAGGCTTTCTTAAAAGTCGGATGTAAAATATAAAATATAAAATATGAAGTCGAAATATGTACCAGCGATGTAATATAAAAAAATGTCTATATATCAGATGTAAAAGCCAAATTCAAATGTCTCTGGTTCAATGCATGCTTATCCTGGAACAGGATGAAGAAATATTTGAGAGGCAAAGATTACATTTCATAGATCTTCTGTAAGCTCCATGTTTCTATGGTGGCACTTTTTCCAAAATTGCCAAGCTGGTATTGAAAGGACGAGTGTCATTCTTTCAGTTGCCTGACATGTCCTGCAAGACTCGTTGCTGTCCTATTCTCGGGATATCGGAAAGAATTTCGGTGGGAATAAAACATAGTCTTCAATGAATTTTCCGAAGCCCCTGTGTATGTTTTATATTCTTGTGCGCCATTTATTTGTAGTTTAGCTCTATAAACTATTCCTTTTACAAGACATTTTCCTTATAACGGACAACAAGTCTTATCTTTGAAATTGCAATTCTTCTGGTTGAATTCGGCACTGAGGTTGTTTGAAATGATTTTTGTGTTTCGCTGATTAATAAAAGAGCCGAGGTTTTTGCAGCAAGAATAACTAACCTTCAGTGTTCTCCTACCAAAACTTCTAAAGAACTTATGCCTAGTTTGGAAATGTTTAGAAACTAGTTTTAAGAATTCCCTATCCCTATTTTTACAGTAATATTATATGCCAGACTGAACAACGAAACTTTCTTAGTTCTATTTCTACGTGGTCTATTATTTTTAGAATTACTTTGACAATACTGGATCTTCCCCGGAAATTCACTGTTCCTTAATGCATTATTATGATACTACGCGGCATTTTGAAACGCTGTCTCATCTGAAGATATGAACGATATGCGCCTTCCTATATATCTACCTAGGTTCTTAACAATTACGGGTGGATGATTTGATTCTTTGTTAATATAACAGCTTTGCATTGGGCCTGCAGTAGGGTTTACGTAATTGCAAATCTAAGTTATCTAAAAAATCTACGTTATTAAGGTTACTTTCTATCGTAATCCGGAAGCCCATTCTTTGGAAGAAAGTAATCAGATCCTTCCTAAGTTTATCTAACACATGCGCCTATATATATA
>NC_068981.1:59516137-59520051 GCF_001194135.2 Octopus bimaculoides | reverse complement strand
TGTGTGTGTGTGTGTGTGTGTGTGTGTGTGTGTGTGTGTGTGTGTGTGTGTGTGTGTGTGTGTGTGTTAATTAACTAAAACTACAGTTTGGAATGCCTTCATGCATTCATTAAGTAAAGTAGACGGTTGTAAATATATCTTACACTCATCGCACACAGAAAATAAGAAATATTATCCTGATATTTCCTTGGCTTGTTGAAGAGACTTCCGGAGATAAGTACTCCTTTCTCTTCAGCCAAAGAGGTTTAAATTAATATCAATTTCTATGAAAAACAAACACAACCAGGAATATAGCTCAAATGTATGTATTTGTTGACGGCTTCATGAATAATATTTAATACAGAAACATCGTTTAATAGAAAATATGTTTTCGTTCGAAACTCAACACATTGTAAATTATAATCTACCTACATTCCATATTTCACAGATTTTCTAATATACGTCGTTTGTGTTGAAAGGAATTTGTGCGGTTGGGGTTCAAACAGTTAGTTCATGAATTGGTATGATTAACGTTCTGATTTATCTCATCAAACATTAAAACCGAATCAATACTATTGCAACTCATAAAAATGCAAGCAAACTAAACATTTATCAGAATATTTTAGCTATAGTTTTTTAATTCCAAGGATAAAATTTCTTCGATTTTTATATGCGATTTTTATATGCATCTATATATGTATGTATGTATGTATGTATGTATGTATCCATGCATGCATGCATGTATGTATGTATTATGTATGTATAATGTATGTATGTGTATAAATGAAGGTATGCATCTATGTATGCATGCGTACATCAATTAGGAACACAATTAGTGTTTAAATGTTATTCTCAAAATACATGCAAAACATGTAAATCATGCAAATCGCATTTCTAATTAGCTTAAATTCTCATTAGCAGATTCCTAATGGGCATTGATATGACTCAGTGACTTAAACGAGAGAGCGAAAATCTCCGCTGAGGCAACACCGACATTCTCTCAACTATTAGCCAAAGATTTTTAAAATGAGAATATTGGAAATTAGCTCGACTGCTCTCACAAACGAGAATACTAAAAATAAAGCCGACAGCTCTCAAAAACAAAGTAAAAGAAAAAAAAATAATCCTGAATCCTTGTCTGGTACCGGATCGATCCGAAAATCTAATGAATTCGTGCAAGTTACGAGGCCAAACATCCCTGAAAGTTTTATCCGAACCCATCCAGTGGTTCTTGAGATATCTTGTCCACAGACAAACAAACAGACAAACACGATTGAAAACAATAACTCCGCCTTCGCTAAGGCGGAGGTAATAAGCATTATTGCTAGTATTAGGCCAAACTAATTAGGTTATTTTCATATTAAATATTTGCATCTGCACTTTAACACCGGTGAGGAAAATACAACTGTCACTAAATTATACGGAATTAGCTATGACTCTTCGTTGTGTCATAAGTAATGACTCTTCGTTGTGTCATAAGTAATGACGCTTAATGAAGTTCCGTTTCTTTTGTCATATGCGTTATTCACAAAATTATTTCAATCGATTGTGAATAATTATTATATGCGTAAACCACATTATCTCGAGAAATATTATTCGAAATTTCTTCAGGTTTGCGCTACCAAGTTTCCTCTCACAAAGAAAATTATAAACCTAATAGAATGTAGTCACCAAGAGTTGACCTATCGGGCCACATTTGCGGCATAACACATACTTTGCGATTATAAAATATTTTCTTCAATGTAACAAAACCTTATATGTCTGCTACATTAATAAGACATTCATTGAAATGAATACGGAATAAGAAGCAGGTAAATGTTAACAACAAGTTTTCGAAAAGTTCCATTCTCATACGAGGGAAAGCTGAACATTTCCTGGCTTTGAGTGTATCGCAAAATGCCTGGCTGGAAGCCCAACTTTCCCAGTTCTTTCAAGGGCTACGAAAAACTGAAAAATCGATGCAATAAATGTGTGAATCTGAGAGGGAAATATGTTGAATGAAATAATAATTAACTGACCCTCTTGTATTTTCTTTTGCCCAAAGCTAGACACTTTTCAGCATCGCCTTTTATGTGTAATCTCTGTTTCTACACGAAATACAGGCAACAATACCACCTTTCACCGAGATACAAACGTAGAAATAAGAAAACACTCTTGTATATAGTCTCTATGTATAAAGGATAATTCCTGGAAACACGAATATACGTATTGGTATAGATATAAATATTTTGTTGTTAAAACATATATGACACATGCTACAGACGCGTTAAAGATGTGTTTCAGCAGAGAAATATGAATATTTTAAATTTAAAAAAAGATAATTCATGAACAGTAATTTTTCTTGGAGTTAGTACCACACCCTAAATACGTGGACCAGAAAAAAATGTTATAGTACTAATTCGCACGTAATGTTTGCCCTCCTACTTTATCCGATGAGAGTTTTAACTGCCCCTTCCAGCATGTAAAGTGTCCTGTTAAATGTCACCTCATTTGTGCATAAAAGCGTACACTAATTCATATATATATATATATATATAAGAAGAATGTTTATAATTATGGACAAGTCACAATTATAAATAAAAAGGTTTCAATAAACCTTACATGTCTAGAAATAGCAGTCAATACCGCTATAAAGCCATTTAAATCACTCATTATTTCGCTTCACTATAAAAGCTTGTCTGCGGGTGACATGACAATTAGAATCCACAAATTGAAAATAGTTGGTTAATTCCCTATTGCAATTTCGACGTTAGATACACAGATCCCAGCTCAAAATTAAAAAAAAAAAAACAGAAAACTAGCATTCAGGCAACACATCGACATTTGCGCCAATAACAAAAATCCAAGCTTCAGAATTTTTCCAGTCTATCAATTCAGGGGCGATACAACCTGTAGCCAACGAATTAGTAAAGAATCCCTCTTTATTACAAAATACAGACCCCTTTTGAACGCATCCACAACAAATGATATATTCACCACGACCTTAGAATAAGCGCACACAGAAATATTAAAAATGATACATTCAAAAGAAACACCCAAGAATTCATTAAAAACAGTCCCAATCACTGCTATAATCCACGAGCCACTTCTAGGTCACTTAGCAATTTAACATCCTACTACTATCCTAGCATCCTGCATTCTTTTATTATTCTGTCTCCTTCTTCTTCGTATTCTTCCTCTCCGCCACCTCCTTCCTTACTTTACTACTACTGCTGTTTAGAATAACACCTACGCAAATATTATAAACAATACATTCAAAAGACAGATCTCAAAAATTCAATCACTACTACCATCCACAACACGTCACTTTCAGGGCACTTGACCATTTAACATCTTACTACTATCATAGTACTCCCGCATTATTTTCTTCTTCTTCTTCTTCTTCTTCTTCTTCTTCTTCTTCTTCTTCTTCTTATTCACAACGACCTCGAACCCACAAGAATAAACAAGAGAGGCAGAGACAGGCCGAAGCAAGGAAAATGACCCTTATATTTGAATACTATGCAAATATACTTTTAAAGTACTTTTCATTTAATTTTTCCAAAATTTAATTGTTTTCCATACTTACACTTGAAACATTCTCAATGACTGAAACCGATACCGAAATGTTTTTATAAAATTAATTTAGCATTTTCTACCTTTACTTTTTTCCATAGATATATATAACATTTTTCTAAGATTTTTCTGACATAATTTAAATATATACTTTAACCATGTAACACAAGCCTTCTGTAGTTTTTTCACTCTTATTATCTTTTATACATCCAACCACGTGCTTTCACATACCAACTTTCTCACCTATATATATATATATATACACTTAAATGGTATGAAATCTTTTATTAGGATATTACGAAACTTTTTGGGGAAGAAGATTTTTTTCAGTGTGTGAGCGCTTTCGTTAAGCCTTTTCAAACACATGTGCTCGCTCTTAA
>NC_068981.1:59510500-59516014 GCF_001194135.2 Octopus bimaculoides | reverse complement strand
TATATATATATATATATATGTATTTGATGCTGCTCCAGCATTACCGAAGCTGGAAAAGTAAAAGAGAATAAAGGAATATGTATATATATGCGGTTTGTTAAAATTAAATGTGTTATAGCATTAAACACTACAGCAATTGTGCCGATAATATTCAATAAAAAATTGAAAAACAGAACCCAAAGTTAAGCCAATAGGCTAAGGGTTACTTTCAATTTCAGTCTAATGATTGACCTGCAACGGAAATATTTCATGCAAATATTTCATGAGATATTTCATAGAATTTGTGCACTAACTGATAACCACTACAGCATTTCAATGCGTTAGTTGAAATTGTTCCTCTTTGTCATATAATCTATTATGGCAATGATTAGGAATCAAGACACCAAGTAATGATAAATATAGTTGTTTATAGATTTCGAACTACCACCAGTTAGTGAAGTTGTCCAATGTACATCTGGTCAACAATGAAACCTTCTCGATTGACTATTTCAATCAATTACTGTATCACAAGGAGTTTCTTCCTGAGTGTGTCTTACATATATTTAGTGTTATTTCGATTATCCCAAGGAAATATTGTCTTTCCAATATGTATAATTTATTTGAATTGTTTGTCTGTTTGTTCTATATCATATAATTTATTTGCGCTGTTCATGTCGTGGATTGATGGCAATGATATTTATAGCTATCTAACGTACAACTCTTCTGCCAGTAGTTTCTACCCAGTGCTAACGGCAATGTTGGCTGTTATGAGAAATGATTTTATTGTTCTTCCATCAAAAGATGATTTTCAAGGCGTGCTTTGCCACTTTATCGGGAAAGGGAAATGCTCTTCGTTCTCGATATAATTATACACCATATCGTGATTTCGCCTTCATACCGTCCACTTCCTTTCTCTTTCATTGAAAATGTGGGTGTAAGAAATTATGTGTATTTATATGAAAACTTTGCGGCGTAAACAACTCCGTCAAAATAGTATGCATGTCGTGTGAAGTTTCAGCAGCTTGACAAGTTTCACTATTTTGAAAATATACGCATTACTAACGCGAAAGGAGGGCGTCTAGTCTTCAAGTTTGTGGATGTATCATGGTTCAAGTTCATTAAGAACTAACACATGGCCTCGTGGAGAAATACCTGTTAGATAAGACTTCATCTCTTCATACAAGACATACAGACTCATTTCTTCCTCGAAGAGAAGAAATGCACTGATAGCAGAGTGTTGGCAATCTTGACCGTTATTTCTACAGAAAATCATTCGAGTCACTTACATAGGAATTTATTGCTATATTTGAAACGTTTCGTAGATGGACATAAATTGAGATTAATGTTAGCGTTCTTCTGTTTCAATAGAATGCGTTATAAGGCAGCCCATAATGATTATCTCTGAAATCTCAATCACCTTGCAAACTGACTTCACTACTGCGTCGGCGATACTCAGGTATTTATTATGACAAAATCCACTTTTGACTTCCCATGTAAAATGAACATAGTTTCTTATTGAAAAGAAAGTAAGTGAAAGTACTTTTCGATGAAATGAAATTATTACAGAGCGAGAGTGTGAGCGTTTTCTTACAAAACGAAAGCAATTACAGTATTTAAAAATAATAACAATAATAATCCTTTCTACTAAAGACACAAGGCCTAAAATTTGTGGTGGGAGACTAGGCGATTACATCGACCCCAGTGTTTCACTGGTACTTAATTTATCGACCCTGAAAGAATGAAAGGCAAAGTCGACCTCGGTGGAATTTGAACTCAGAACGTCAAGGTGTACTGTTAAGCACTTCGCCCGGCGTGCAAAGTTTCTGCCAGCTCACCATCTAAATAATAATAATAATAATAATAATAATAATAATAACAATAATAATAATAATAATAATAATAATAATAATAATAATAATAATAATAATAATAATAATAATAATAATAAAATTGGGGGAGCATCATAGCCATGTGTTGAGAGGAATTATTTGGGGTTTGAATAATTCACTTTTGGAAACATGGGTATTCTGCTTAACATCCTTAAACAAACAACTTTATTCAGGGATCTTTTGAGCGGGATGGGCTACTCGACCTGAAGAAAATTCTAACTAGGCCCCACCTGCGAGGTCATGCGCTGTTTATCTTGATATGAGATCACCATGTCGCGCAAATATGGTTGCGATGTATGTGCCTGGTGTACTCTTATCAGACGGGTAGTCATGATGGGTATAATGGGTTTCGTGTCACTTTGATGGCATGCACTGCTCTGTCACGCAATAATAATAATAATTATTATTATTATTATTATTATTATTATTATTATTATTATTATTATTATTATTATTATTATTATTATTATTATTATAGAGATTGAAATACTGAGAGATGAAATATCAATATTGAATGAACTAATCCGTGGAAATGATGCAAAATCCCGAAAAGGAAGAAAGGTGAAAAGAAAACAGAGATTCTCACCATGAGAAGAACTGCTTTCAACAAAGGAAACACTGTGGCAAAAAGACCAAGCAAAAGCTCAAAGACGAAGATTTGAGAAAAGAAACAAGTTTTACATGCAAAATAATCTGTTCACATCCAATGTGGAAACGTTCTACTGAGAAATAGGGAAGGAGTAAATAACCGTTGAAGACCCCACTCCCATGGAAGAAGTTGAAAATGTTTAGAAAAATAGCTGGAGTGATGAAAATGCAGACTGGATTAGACGCATAGAAAGATCCTACCAAAAGTTACCAGAAAAAGCATGGGAAGACATCTCAATAGCAGACCAAAGGATGACACTCATGAATCCTCGTAAGTGGAAATCCCCTGGTAATGATAGGGTGCTAAATTTCTGGCTTCCATCGCTTCCGTGCACATACGAAAAGTTAGTCCAGTTATTCAATGAAATTATGAGAGATCCTATGAAAACAGCTGATTGGTTAGTGACATGTATTACTTACCTACACCCGACGAATAATGAAACCAAATTTCCCCAAAACTATCGGCCCATAATATGTTTATCTACCACGTATAAAATTTTTTACATCCATCCTCGTGGAGAAAACATACAAATTTATGGAACAGAACGATAATTTCCACACTAAACAAAAAGGGTGCTGACGAGGCTCATATCGATGCAAAGATCAACTCTTAATCAATCGCATGATCCTTGAGAACTGTCATAACAAATGCAGAAATCTCAGTTCTGCATGGATTGATTATAAAAATTCCTTCGACAACATACCGCATTCATGGATCTTGAAATCGCCGGATATCTTCAAAATTTCTCCTGCGATTTCAAACTTCCTGAAGCACAAATGTCAGTGTGGAATACGAATCTCCAATTATACCATACTAATGGATTACTGACTGCAAAAAATATTAATGTCAGCTGCGGCAATTTCCAAAGTGACTCACTTTCATCTTTAATTTTTTGCATAGCCCTCATAACTCTTACAAGTGAACTTAACAGAACAAGGTATATAAAATTGGTAATTAGAAAATAAGTCACCTATTTTATACGGATGACTTAAAACTCTATGGCAAAGACGATAATGAGCTTGAAGGACCACTGCGCAGTGAAAACATTCAGTGGTGACATCGGGAAGGAATTTGGTCTTGATAAATGTGCGAAGGCCATTTTCCAGAGAGGGGAAATTGAACATCTCACATTCAGTGATGTTGGATGTTGACACAGTCTTTAAAGAACTCGAGCAGGAACAAACTTACAAATACCTCGGAATAAATGAGGGCTCTGACATTCAGGATGCAAGTACGAAAGAGAAGATCTGGAAGGAATGTTACAGGAGATTTCGAGCAGTACTAAAATCCGAGTTAAATGCACGTAACAAGGCGTTAGCTATAAATTCCTTGTTATTTACAGTTTCAATGTGTTGAACTGGAATATGAGCGAAACAAAATTAACAGACAAATAAGATTGACAGGAAAATCCGTAAGCTGCTGACTTGCAATAAGATGGTGCATCTTATTGCAGATCGTCTTTACCTACCCAGAGCTCAAGGAAGTTGATGCTTGTTCCAATTTGAAATCTCTTACAGAACACTCACAGTTGGACAGGCAAAATATCTCCTCAATTCGTTTCTGCCCGTTATTTTTTGCAGTCTGCTTAATCCACTTCTCTTGTTTGGTGACAGTGGTTTCAGGTTCTTCAACTATTTCAGGATTAATGTCAAGTTCTCTTACGAATTTGCAAGCTTCCTTGACAATCGAACGTAACTTTTTGCTGCTTTCGTGTTTGCACACAAATTTCAGCGTCCAGTTCTCCGTACTAGATAAGTAGCTGTTCACTGCTATTGTAGAGGTCTTATAGGACAGTCCTACCTGCATCATTCCTCTTCTCCCAATATTTCTAGGTAGGTACAAACGATCAACATCTGCCTTTGGGTGGTGCATGTTCTTAGAATTTAGTATTTTTCTTGTCTTCCTGTCCGGGCATTGGAGCTCTGTAAGATTCCAGTTAATGATGTTAAAACTATATTGGACTACTGGAGTACCAGAGTGTTAATGGCTTCGATGCGATTTTTTGAGTTGAGTCCAGTTTTTAATATGTCTTATTCTTATTTTTCCTTCATAGTATCATGTTGTATACCATCACCTTCGTTTATACCCAGTTATTTGTAATTTTCCTGTTGGTCAAGCTCCTTGATGGTAGTGTCGGTATCTAATTTATTAGAAGCTGTTTGTCTGAGTTTGCCTCTTACAAAAGTTGCTTTAGCACACTTATCAAGGCCGAAGTCTATCCCGATGTCATTGCTGATTTATTTAGCAGTAGTTAGTAGCCCTACTAGTTCATCATAATTTCTGGCAAACAGCTTCAGATCGTCTATATAAAACATGGTTTATTATCGTATTTCAAACTTTGAAATCACACCTGGTGTTATTTAGTTGGTTTGAGAGTGGGATCAGTGACATGCAAAAGAGTAATGGGGAGAGGGAAACACCTTGAAAGATTTCTCATTTGATGTTGATGTTGTTAGTTTGGTTCATCCAATTACTATGCTTAAAAGGAGACGTGTGTTTCACTTGGCCATGCTACCTTGTAAGATTTTGGATATGACAAGATATATATATTTCAAGGGCTTTGAGTATACAGTTATGTTTGACACTATCAAACGCTTTCCTGTAGTCTCTCCATGCCATACTCAGGTTTTTCTTTTTGTTCCAGCAATTCTCTACAATCATTTTACTTATATATATGCTTATATGGGTACAAGACATCAAAAACACGTTGAACACAATGAGAAACGAAAACATAAAAACAAAACAGAGAAACGAGACATGGAACATAAAGAGTATACCCCTTTGTCAGTTTTCCCTCTTTCATCTACTCCGCGTTTCGAAGGCAAGGACAATACGCGGCTTCGCTGGAACAGTCCTTTCCGCAAAGCAAATTAAATAAAATTTGGTATTTTTTGCGGAGGCGGAGGCGAAGGCGGCGGAGGCGAAGGCGGCGGAGGCGAAGCCGGAGGCGGCGGCGAAGGCGAAGGCGGAGGCGAAGGCGGAGGCGAAGGCGGAGGC
>NC_068981.1:59509316-59510043 GCF_001194135.2 Octopus bimaculoides | reverse complement strand
GAGGCGGTGGCGGAGGCGGAGACGGTAGTGGTGGTGGTGATGATTGTGATGATGATGATGACGACCACGATAATGATGATGGAGGAGGAGAAAATGTTGATGATAGTGATGATGAAGAAGAGGACAAGGAGGAGGAGGACAAGGAGGACGAGGAGAAGGCCGAGGAGGAGAACGAGGAGGAAGAAGAAGAAGAGGAAGGAGAGGAAGAAGAAGAAGAAGAAGAAGAAGAAGAAGAAGAAGAAGAAGAAGAAGAAGAAGAAGAAGAAGAAGAAGAAGAAGAAGAAGAAGAAGAAGAAGAAGATATACATTTATAAAACGCAACGCTATAGAAATTTCATAGAGAAATATTATTTGGTAACAATGGAGAATGTTTTGAACTGCAGAATACTAATCATGCGAAGACGCAGCAAATCGTTTAAATATACTTAATATATTTCCTTAAGGTCAAGTTAAAATGAATGAATAAGTTTGTATACATCTCTGTGCTAAAATTAGGTTTATATCTAATAAAACATTGTTAAAAAATAATGAGTTATCCCAATATCTGTCATGGCCAAATGCAAACATCCTCAGACACACACATACATACACTATTTGAAGTTTGATGATATATATATATATGTGTGTGTGTGTGTGTATGGGTTACACGTATAATTATATACATACTTACACGTACACACATATATATAATAACATGTGTACATATATAAATATATATATATATATA
>NC_068981.1:59508766-59509306 GCF_001194135.2 Octopus bimaculoides | reverse complement strand
ACTGAACAAAAACGCAGTAGCGAACAATAGAACATTCGAACAGATAGACGATACAAAGACGGACAAAAAAAAACAACAATTAGAAGGACTGGCAAAATGAGACGGGTCATTCGTGGCCTCCTTTCTTCAGTTAAGTACAAGAGGTCACGACCGTTTCGGTCAGTTACACTTGAGACGGTTCGATCTGGTTGCCCCCCAAAAAAAGTCTAAGCTAAGAGCATTAGACCCCTTAGTAAGAAAGCTAGCAAATGTGAAAGGCAACGAAGACAAAAACGGAGAACATGGTACACAGTTACGATTACAAACAACAAGAATAAAACAACCCGTGTCTTTCGAGTGAGAACGAATCAAATTGAGCTGGCGTGTCTGAACTGAAAGCCTAAAGGCAGGAACATAGGAGATGGTCATAAGAAGTGTTGGCGATTGGCAGTCAGGCCAAGAAAGAAAGATCATGGCTGGCTAGACACATAATTATATAAATATAATTACATATATATAGTGACAACTTTATAAAATCACAGATATGAATATATATATATA
>NC_068981.1:59492070-59508756 GCF_001194135.2 Octopus bimaculoides | reverse complement strand
TATATATATATAATTATATATATATATGTATTAGCAACAGGACCAGAGTGAGTTCAAAATAGGAATCTGTGTATCATACTTAAATCATAATCATCTTTGAATGCGTTGTAAACTGCAGTATTCCATTTGCAGGCAATTATCTCTTATAGAAATACCGTGCTAAAAAACACAAAAACATGTGAGTATCAGACGAAATTCTTCCAGAAGCTGCGATGGTATCGCTAAATACATATTTTTGCTTCTTTGGATTTCGTCAGTAGCAAGTGTCCACTAACACTTATGTGCTATGACCAAATCATTCACTACTGATTTAATAAAACAATGAATCAAAACACTACCGTCGCAATTTACCGGCAGACTGAATAAAAATTGGATTTGGGCAGCAGAATAATGTTTTAATCAAACTTTTACTCAACGTTTGACGTATTTAATAAAATTGTCAACCAATAAATATGTGATTCGACTCCTGTAATAAGACTTAATTTTTATTGTGTTCCATAACTGTAAAGGCGTGTTACATAATTCATAATTAACACTCTTGGATGTTGACGTCAATGTTCATACATGTACGTGTGTGAGTTTGTTTTGCAAGTGTTATGACATAAAATTCGAACAGGAATGTTGTGCACAAAAGTAACCATAGAAACACACACACTCGCACACACTCACACACACTCACACATATATTTGTATGTATATATTATATATACAAATATACATATATGTGTATGGATTACACTTATACATATATGAAATTATTTCTCAATCTCTGAACGAGAAACACTCAGTAACAGTATTCTAGAGGAAAGATTATTTACCAACATAATGTGGCAATGTTGGTTTGGATGATTGTTACTGTTATTTAGCCCCAAGAAACGTCGTCTCCAGCTGGCTATACGACACACTATCAGCAGCTATGCAAAAATTCTATCGAGGTGCTTCTCTCCATTGCAATATAATGCTGTTGCAAAAGCAATACGTAACGTTATCAGAAAAAGAATTCTGCTCTTGGATAGACATAAGCCACGCCCATGTTATGTAATAAATACATATCAGCACAAGAAATACTGGTGGAGTATTCTCTGCTGGCACTTGGTAATTGCAAGCATAACGTACTTGATATAGTTATTTGGGACAGAAAAGAAATATTTTGTACATTCATAGAGAACATTTGAGTTGTTCTGCAGTTGTAAACATATCTTTTAAAATCAGTGAGGAGAATAACTATCTATGGAAAACTGCTTCGAAATCTGAAACTCCTGGTGTACTCGATTATGTTATTAATGGCAAAATTTGAAGATGCTAGGATGTTTAAGGATACAATCTATGAGTGGAATAGTTGATATACGCATGGCTTCCTTAAAGTTAAATATGTAACAATTATCGCTGTTGTTACCCAAACATCTATGATAGAACTTATTTCTTTAATTAGACACCAGCTCCTTCGTTCTAGATAGAATGCTAAAAATCCAAAAAGGCGTACATACATAGACATCTTGCATATCTTGCATACATACCTTCATACATTCTTTCATACATACATACATACATACATACATACATACATACATACATACATTGATGTATGTATGTATGCATACATATATGGTATACAGCGTTATTTCTTCTAATCGGGATTGATAATAAGCTGTCATGAACGTATCGGAATGTTTACAAATGTAAAACCTGGAGGAAACCAATTACGCAGCATGTCTTTAGCTGTTCATATTGACATATGTGTTCTGTTATATACTTTTCATACACACTAATTATACTCTATAGAGTTGCATTGATTTTCTCCCCATCTAACGCATTGAAAATTGTTATTGCCTTGTTATGTCAAAAACTATTTTATAAAACATAGTGATCTTTGGAGATGACCATATTCTTTTGAAAATTAACCACGCGCACTACATCCTTGGCCCTCACTCCAGCTCTATTATTACCTCCGCCTTAGCGAAGGCGGAGGTATTGTTTTTCTATCGTTGTTTGTTTGTTTGTTTGTCCGTGGACAAGATATCTCAAGAACCGCTGAATGGATTCAGATGAAACTTTCAGGAATGTTTGAACTCGTGACTGGCACGAGCTGATTAGATTTTGGTATCGGTCCGGTACTGGACAAGGACTCTGATCATTTACTACATTTACTTTATTTTATATGATTACGATCTTACGTTAACTGACACGTCTTTCTCAATTATCTCGCTTTAGGTTGTAACTATTTTAAATGATGAAGGATAAACTATTCATTACTATTACTAATTTTTCTACAGCCACTTTCAGGTTCCATGACTACCATTCGGATCGATCAGGTACCGGACAAGGATACTGGATTATATTTTCGTTTTTTTTTTACTTAATTTTTGAGAGAGGTGGGGTTCAGTTTTAGTATTTTCGTATGTGAAAGCAGTCCAGTTTATTTCAGATATTCTCATTTTAAATATCATCTCTGGCTAGTCGTTGAGAGGACGTTAGTGTTGCTGTGGTGGAGGTTTGCGCCCTTTGAGTGTTCTTATCATTCTGATTTTAGTGTCCTTTGTTGGGAATCTTTTGTGACACATCCTGTGACTTCAATTCCTTTCCATCCCACGTGTCTCCACATGTTCTGATTAGTCCATTCTGTTTTTCTCTTGTCAAACATTTAAATGAAATCTTTGCAGTAAAAAGTTACAGAGAATTAGGTTAAACAGATATTTTTCAACATTTTATTATTCTTTTGTTTCAAAGATAAAACTTCTCTAGATGTTTGCATTTTCTTGAAAGTCTTATCCTTGTCAGAATGAAAAACATGGTAATAAATTACAAATTACAGCAGGAAATATATAAGTTGTCTCAAAAATACATTCGTAGAAGCATCAGAATATTTTGAATATCCAGTATTGCCAAGGTTAATCTCACGTACGTACGTTTGTGCAAACGTATTTACAAATAAAAATCATTCCTGGCATTACTCTTAAACCGATCAATGTAAGTTTAGACAATTCACTTTACCTCTGAAAAGACAATTTTTCAAGGTTAAAGAATTTTCTTTAAGTTTTCATTCTTAATCTTATCATATTTACAAAGGATTAATCTATAACAGACCATCACATTGAATCAAAACCCTTGCAGACATAACTGCTTTCGAGTAGTCAAGTAACCAGGAAAAATATGTTAATTTCAGAATTAACACTTTTATCCATCCCTCAACATCAACCTAATTCATGGCATGTTCTCTAAAGTTACATTCCGTTACAAGGCAATTTATTCTCGTTTACAATTCGTACCCCATTTTCTCCTTTTCTTCATACAATTCATTTCTATCGGTGATCTTCATTATCAGGATTTTAATTCGTTTTCACATGTGTGTGTGTATGCATGTGTGTGTATGTGTGTATGTGTGTGTGTGTGCGCGCGCGTGCGCGCATGTGAGTGTGTGTGTGTATGTGTGTGTGCGCGTGCATGTGTGTGAGAGTTTATATGTGTGTATGTGACTGAAATAAGCATCAGAACTACTTTGCTTCAAGTAGACATTACAAGAGCTCCTTAAAGATTCTGCAAGCTCTTCTCCTGGTGGTGACTAAAGTTATCAAATTGCATTTAACTCTTCAATTTCCTCAGTAAGTATCTGAAGATCGACAGTGGGGATTGAGTAAACGTTTGAGTACAGAAGAGTTCCAACTGGAATCTCTTGCCAATCACCACCGCCTTCAGTTCATCTCAAATAGCTCTCTCTCTCTTCCTCTCTTGTAACGTCTTTTTTTAAAATCCTTATCATTCCGAACCGACCTTCCCAAAGAATAGCACACACTTACTGCTGGGAAATCGCAACACTCTCCATCAATGGTGTTAGGGCTGCAAGACATATTATACTAGAATTTCTTCAACTAAATCCACGTATTTAGCTTTCTTACATTGGTGAGAAATATCGAATCTGTCCTCCTGGGGATTTTGCGATTACAATGCATGTCTGGTTAGTGTGATGTTACCACCACCTTGTCTAGAATGATGAATATATATCCTTCACATCTACTTACATTTTCCAGTTAGAGATAGTCACAGAATAGAAAACGAGTCTCTCAAAGCTGCTTCTGTTTTAAGATCTTTATCACTTTCTCATTGCAATCGGGAAGCGTTGTTTACTTATGATTCTTGCTTGGTGACTGGCGTCGGCCTTCCCACACAGTATCAGCCTTCTCACAGTATTTCAGTAAGTGTTTCATTGAGAAAAGATTTGCTCTACATTATTTGCAAAATGGGTCTTTACTCGAGATTCAAATGTTATTTGTGATAAGCAAGAGATGAACGACAGTGCACAGAAAGAAGGACAACTTTCTGTGGTCAGTACTCAAACGTTCCCTTTAGAATAGTGGCCGCTCGGATGCTTGTACCCACTGTTTTTGTGCATGACGATGTTTCCTCTCGAATCCTATTCATTATATGTGCTTTCAAGCCCCTAAAATTGGCATTGCTTCATCTGTTACGCTGTAGTTATCAAAATATTATCCTGTCAGACTACTCCAAAATCTGGTATTCCAGTACATTTACAGCTTCCTTCATGGGTTCTTGGAGCTACCTGCCAATTATTATGGTATTCTTGACGTGCTTGACTCTCTCATCCTCATAAAGTAGCGTTGTTTTGGCTATTCCTATTTTAACGTCCTTGCAATCTTCCACCACCGATGAAATTCGTAAATGGAGCTTGGAGGTCTTGCTCTACAGGTGAAATGAGTTGAAATTTGGGTCCGCATTTAACCATCTTCGCACGAACTTATAACATAATTTCTCTGTTGCTTGCAATTGTATCAAAATGACCACTATAGTTTAGGTAAGATTCCATACCGGACGCGCCAAACCGAAGAATTACCAAATAGCTGACCATTGTAAACTCCCCTGAACTAGGTCTTTTGTTAGGCCAAAAATCCTTTCGCGTTGCCATTACTACAGAAGATCGTAATACTTTCTTCCCAAGATATCATTTTCCTTTCTCCTGAAATGTTGGAACCAAAAATCCCAGCAATCCTTAATTCTTTCCAGTTCATTTTCAACATCCTATTGATCAGAGATTTCTCTGGATTAAATGGCACGCGTAACTATGTCACTAATTTCTCCAGCAAGCTCAGATTCAGCTGTGTTTCTTCAAATGATGTTATAACTGTTATAGCATCAACGAATGCTCAGCAGGGTGGAGGGCTTGCATTCTCATCAGTTCCTGATTCTTTATGTTGTTCCCCACCTTCACCACCACCACCACCACCTCTATGAGTAGGTTCATGGCAGCTACGAATCGGACCATAGCTACTGTGTAGTTGTCATAATACTCTTATCGTAAATTTTAATGTAAAATTTTACAAAAGAAACCACATTTTTAGCGAATTAATATACCACATCATGAACGCAACTACTGCTGCTTTTAATTGGTTGAGCACTTGATTCGTTGGTAAGGCACACTTGTTCTAGTTTTGATAAGATTTAACCATAATACTGAATGTATGTTTTATGTGCTCCCGTTGTCGTCTAGCTAATAAGTGATGTTCAAGGCATCTTATATACCCTGGGACAACTCATTTTTGTCTACCTGTATAAAAGTATTAATTGATTAGTAGGTAATTTGTTAATCTTTAAGCCTTTATGGAATAAACATTTTCTGTTCGATGTCTAATGGAGTTTATATACAAATGAACATATGAAGGCGGATGGTGATTGTTGTGGGTGTATATATGATTGCGTCTACATATACTCACGTATACATAAATACATAAATACATACATATACATACATATATGTATGTATGTTGCATGTATGTATGCATGCATGTATGTATGTATGTATGTATGTATGTATGTATGTATGTGTGTGTGTTTGAATGTGTGTGTAAACGTACATTGATATTCTGATATAAGAATACTCAAAATTTCTACACGTAGTTTCTCAAGGGTATGTCATTCTCAAAGGACGTGTTTCCCCTTCTAACATAAGGAGGCAATAAGTTTAGCAAAGATTTTGGTTATTAAAACAGCAACTTGCTACCAGTTCTTTACAAAGTATGATGCACTGCTTGAATGCTATCCAGAATATATATCAACACAGAAAGTATAAGTCTCTAAACTCTCGCTAAATATAAATTACCCTAATAAATTAGCCGTCAGTAATTTTAAATTATATACACCCTTAATTAACCTTAGCATACTTTACTGTTTACTCCTAGATAAGCTCCGACTAAGAAGACCTTTGATGAAAGAAAGTTTAAGCATGATACCATCATACGGTCAAGCACAATACCTACGACGTCATTATCCCATGTGTTAGTCTTTTCTATGAAGGGTGATTAGTTTGCAATGTCTGACGGGCAGTGCAACCAAGTAGCGGTTTCATCATTTACTCCTTTTTAAAATATTTAGATAAATTATTGTTTGATAATACAACTGGACATAGTCATAAACAATATTCCATTAAAAACTAGCAAACTAATTTAATGAGGACAAACAAGGCTAAGTAACTGAAATGCTTAATAAGAAAATTATATCTTCGTCAATTATTTTAATTTAAAGATACATCTAAATATTTATTTATATAGACTGGATCTTGTGGGGGTGCAATTATTTATATGTCGTATATATATATTTATCTTTTGAAAAGGAAGCCATACCGTGCACATGTCAATTCTTTGATCCTGGTGGCGTCAACGGCAAGCTTCTTTGTTTTGGCATGGCTGCCTTCATTAGTTTACAGTTCACACTGTAGTATTCTATCTGTAGCGATTTATAGGAGAATATTCTGAGAATTTGCAACAAACGCAAAACGGAAATGCGTTCGAATGCACCATGTTTTGCATCTGTCAAACGAAATTTAAACTACCTCAGAATGTTTAGAACTCATTAATTGTATCTATAGCACCCAATAATTTCTAGCAAGACATCTATAGAAGAAAGTGAGACAGTCTTGAAGGTCGGAATATATTGGGTTGTACAAAAACTTCGCTCGGTTTTTAAGCTACGACACGAAATTATTCATTTAATAAATGACATAATTACCGTTTTGTTCATTATTTCCTACTATCGTGTGGGGAGATCCCTTACTCTCTGCTCGAATAATTCCCAGGTCTTTACTGGCGAAAATCTCTTCCAAGTGAATTTTTATATCCTCTTTAAAGTTGATAGTCTGTCTATTCGATGAATTTTGAAGAGACCGAAACAGTTGGAAATCTGAAGGCGCAAGGTTGGGAAAATATGGAGAGCGTCGTAAAACTTCCCAACCAAAGCCACAGTATCTTCTGCCGCGTCTGAAAAGAAGTGTGTAGTGTGGCATTGTCGTAATAAAAGACAATGCCTTTATGATTAGCTAATGCTGGACATTTCAGGTCGGTTACTGCATTTAATTTGCTAGCCGATCACAGAGTACATCTAAATTGATGGCCCTGCCCTTGGATAAAAAATTCGTAAAAATATACACCGCTCCAATCCCTTCAAATTGAAAGCATAACCTTTTTCTGGTGAAGTCCTACTTTTCATGTTATTTGTGGTGGTTCGCCGCACTTCCAGCCGATTGTTTTCACTTCACATTGTTATAGATGATTCATTTGCCCTCTCCTGTAATCATACTCTTCAAAAAGTATCGTTTGATTTTTATTCATGTTTCTGCAATGTTTCTGCCGTTGCACAAGGTTAAACTCGTTCAACTGATATGAGACCCAAACATCGAGCTTACTGCCGTAACTAGGTTGTTGTTGATAGTTTTCAACTCACGATTCGGATATTTGGGGAATAACTGCGATCATCCTGATCACACACAAGGGTTGAAGTCACCTGACGCATTTATTTTGTCGCTGTTAATTTCACTTGGCCAGTGAAAACGAGGTGCATGTTGATACGAAATATTTCCTGATCGAAATCTTGAAAACTCTTCGAGCACACATATTCCGTAACAGCATCCTCCCTGTGCACGGCGCATTTTGTAATCAATTCTGGAATAGAAAATTATGAGTTATCGATATTATATTCGTGTTAGATTCCCGTTTTTATGGTGACCTCAAGCACAGAAGTTAAAATTGGTTGCAAGTTCGTCTCGATCTAACTCGAAGTCTCCAGTATCTAGCGAGTGTGTGTATGAAAGTGACAGATTAAAAATGACCACTTATTAGAGTGCATGAAGTTTAGTATCGACAAAAACCGAACGAAAGTTTTGGCCAACTCAGTGCCAAAATTGAAACGCCTTAATATAATGAAAGGAGAAACTTTTCAAGAATATATGAGCATGTATGGAGCGAGTGAAGAAATTCGTCACTCCTAAAGAATGAAATTTCTGTATTTTGACGAGAACCACAAGAAACTTTAAAGAAGTAGCACATTAAACATTTCCTGAAAAGTTTATCAGTAGTCTTAGGACTATCATTAGCCCATTGCGTATCTCTTCACGGAATGAAATTTCTGTAGGCATCACTAGTTTAATGGTTGTTGTTGTTGGCACTCCGTCGCTTACGACGTCGAGGGTCCCAGTTGATTCGATGAACGGAACAGCCGGCCCGTGAAATTAACGTGCAAGTGGCTGAGCACTCCACAGACACGTGTACCCTTAACGTAGTTCTCGGGGATATTCAGCGTGACACAGTGTGACAAGGCTGACCATTTGAATTACAGGCACAACAGAAACAGGAAGTAAAAGTGAGAGAAAGTTGTGGTGGAAGAGTACAGCAGGGTTCGGCACCATCCCCTGGCGGAGCCTCGTGGAGCTTTAGGTGTTTTCGTTCAATAAACACTCACAACGCCCGGTCTGGGAATCGAAACCGCGATCCTATGACCGCGAGTCCGCTGCTCTAACCACTGAGCCATTGTGCCTCCACAGTTTAATGGTAAAACGTTGTTAATTCTAACTTTGAAATAACATTTTCTAAACAGAGATAAACATATTGAGTTCGAACATTGACACATCGGTACCAATTTTGTTGGATAATAGGGTCACTTACGACGATCCTAGTACTAGATATACCAATTTATATTATTTTACTTCTACTTGATGAAAGAATGAAAGTCAAAAGTGATCTGGTTGGGAATCAAATCAAAATCTAAATGGACATAAGTAAATGTAACAACGATTTTTCCCAATGATTTACCTATTCTGTCAATCTGCCTTTCTCCCTAGAAGCTTCAATTTATTGAAAATATGAGATATTTAGATATGGAATTGTTAATTACCCAAACGGCTTCCCGAAACTTGCAGAAAAAAACAAAATTCTTCTCGCTGCTAATTGAAAACCCAATATCTCATAAAATGTTAACTAATCGCTTATATCTTCCACAGAAAATCTTTTCGTTTGTTTCGAGCTAGTGTAAGTTATTCTACCGACTTCCCATATATTTTTTTTTATTTTATAAATGTATAGTTATATAATAATAGTCCACATAATTGTCGCAAATATGTTTACTGCTAAATCCACCATTTAAAATCTACCAATTTATATTATTTTACTTCCAAGATCCAAGATTAGCTAATTTGATAATGTTTATGAGACAGAAAAGCTTGTGTGAAATGATATTTAGAATTGTACAGCATTCTAGACAGCTGCTAATTATGTACGAAATAACTTTCAAGAAGGAAAACATCGTGATTATTAGAGTAAATATAATTTAGCATTTCTGCATGTAGGTTTGAAAGAATATCTGGAATTCAATTTATTTAGTGAAGAATATTGCACTTGACAGAGTCAAATTATTACTAGCAAAGCCGTGCATTCTTTCTGATGCGACATCTTTAAGCGCATATTTTTGAAAATACCGTTAGGCAATATGCATTAATTCAACTGATATATTTTGTATATAAACACTAAGATAATTATTGACACTATAAGTTAATATCGTCGAAAAAATACAACACAGTTCGTGAGACAATGAGAGGACAAGAGAGTAAGAACGTGAGAGTACGAGATTGTAAGAGAACACTCTGCATGCAGATGACATGATTTTGATTCTAAATTAATGTCGTGTGCAGAGTTGTCAACTTGGTGACCATTTTGAAACACATTCCACATCTCAAAGCGTAGGTAATGCATTGTTCATCAAAGAAAAAAAGGCACTGAAAGTGATGCGGTGTCAATTGGAAAAAGCCTATGCTCAAAGCAGTACAAAAATAACATATCTGCAACGACCAAAGGTCATTTGCAAATATTATCTTCAGGCGATGCTTGTTTGTGAGGCCAGTTAAGTTATAGCATCAAATAGTTTTACTTTTAATGCAATAGACATTTTTACAGCGATTAAAAACAAGTCATTCAGGTACCAACTAAAATTTTTATGATTCCAACAAACACGTATCATAAATCAAATTAAGAACATACTTTAAGATTAGCTAGGCTGCAACTCGTTTCCTCCAGTGTTAAAATGCAGCAGATTTTTTTAACTAACATCTCTTTCAAAAGAGTCACATAGTACGATTTCAGCTTATGTATAATTTGTGCATGATGTGTTGAGGCATGTGATAATAATGTTACTTCTTTATTTAAATTTATATTTCTTACCAAATTTTCTTCAATCTATAATATGATTAGTGTCATTACTAAACATATATCTATATTAAAAAGAAATAGTAAGACTTAGTGCTGCATATTTACTGTTCTTAAAATTCTGAGTCCACTAAGTACAATTTAGATGGTATTCATCATCAAAGCTATCATCTTTTTTATTGTACAAGATATATATTGGTTGAAATTTGACTTATTTAAAGACATTTTAACTGGGAGGTATTTTATGGCATCATCTGGTATTTTTAACATAGTTAATACCTCAAGGCAATTGTTTCAAAACTACTAAATCAATTTTAATCAATTTCACAACGTTCATTTAACTAACATTAAACAAATTCAAGACGAAATTATTCTGGTATCTCTACATTATATGTTTATGTATGTGTACGTGTTAACTAGAAAAAGATTTTTTCAATGTGGCATGAAAAAGAGAGAAATCAACTATCATATTTAATTTTATGTTGGAATGAGATTAATTTTCCTTCTTGTTAAATCAATATTTTGCTCTGGGCACAAAATCTAAAAACTTTTCCAAAATCTTAAAGCTATGCTGTTGTCCCTAATAACTTATTTTTACTGTTTTATTTACTTAGTGTTACACAAGCATATTATTTTGTTTTGATTTTATCTCTGTGTCTGTATCTCACACTATTCGTGATTCTTTCCTTCTGGCTTCCTCTTTCTATTTCTTTGGGTTTCTCTATCGTTTTTCCTTATATGTCGCTTTCTATTTTCTTGACTCTTTAATATCACAACATTACTTCTGCAATCACAACATTACTTCCATCGCCTGTTAGCTTAAATATAACAGATTAAACTGCAGAAATGATAAATATTTACTATAAATACCAGCAGTAAATCACCAGGGTGTATCATTTTATATCGATGGAGATAGAAATCTGTAAATCTGCTACTATATGTTTTTCAAACACATTTGCTTATGAAGGAATTCGAGGCCTTATGTTTTCCCTGTGTCAAGTTACATAGAAATAATTTGGCTTCTGAAAGCCCCTAAAGTGGTTGATAATTCTTAAAGTTATAGACTAGATGTTCTTCACACTGAGTGATCCAATGTTAATAACACTCAAATGTTATCAACTCCTTATGCAATAGTAGCTGTCGATAGATGAGAGAAATACCTCTGTCTGAATTCAATAAATTGTTTTGCATCTGTGCAAGTGGTTTCAATCCGCTATCGCCCCTCTTTGACTTATGACTAATAGTTCCAGTGAGTAAATACGCATAATGAAGTCAACCAAGAAATTTTATTCTGTTGATATAACAGCTATTAGAGGTAAAAAATACACTATCGTAAATATTGATCAAAAGCGAGAAGAGAAGTAAACTTATAGATAAAATTATGTATAGATAAAAACAGGGATACGGTAACTGAATTTAATTGACAAAAATTGATTAAGCATGAGCTCAGAAAAACAAACACGACAGATAAATAATTTTCTAAAATATGTTGTTCTATACTTCATGAAATACTTTAAAGTTTACAAGAAAAACTTTCAGTATTTAAGCTTACCCAGTCAAACATTTCTGAACTATTTGTCAACATTCCTTTTAACATTAGATACAGATTAGCTTATATACGATTACTGATATTGTAGTAAATTAGTGGTAGCTCATAGTGAGACGTGGTAGATCGTGATAAGACGAGTCTGCTGCTTGTTTTTCAATCATGGTTTCATACATTTAATTTGTTTCTCTTATGTCTTTGAAACTTTATGCATGTAACAATATCTGTTTCCTGTGAAGAGAATCAACTTCTATAAAATAACTATAAAGAGACCTTATAGAAATTGCGGCTACGTTCTCTGAAATCGCATCTATATAACAATAAGGGAGGGGATAATGTAGTCTTAGATATGCAAAATGCTGAAAAGACGTGGATAAGCGACAGCAATAACAACAGGACGGAATGGTCACAGCTAGGAAGTTCTTTATCTTAGATATAGTCAAGCTGGGTGGAACATAATGCTAAGCAGTAACAACATATCGATTTCAAGTCTTTCTCCTTTATGAATATGTAAGTGAAATACAGAGAGACTCAATCATCATAAATAGGTCTTTCGTGAGAGTGTTAATGTTATTCACTTTTCTTGTACTCTCTTCCTCACACACATCAACGATACTATCTTTCAACACACGTATATATGAATATTATGCTCCATTTCTTCATTCTCACCTTACCTACCTTACCAAGCATCAGCCTTAGGCAGTCTAGTCACGTCACCCGTAATGTGCACTACAGACGTCATGCAAAGTGACCAAGAAAACATTCTCCAACTGAACATTGCCAATCCTGTCTTATGGAATAGTGTAAAGAAACAATGTCTACGTATATCAAGAAAACATTTTCAGGCACTCAACCAACTCAAGCATTAACATTATGCTACTACAGCCCTCAGTATGCTGCAAACGCTATGACACACGATCATGAAATTTCCCTTGAGTCATTCAACATAGCAAAGCCAACACCAAAGAAACTGACCTTTCTCTACAGCACCAGAAAATTACCTAGCCCCTTACAAACAAACAACTGAAACTCATAATGGATTACAGCGTCCTCAGGTATTGGATGGTGATGCTGCTACACATATACACACATCCTAAACAATATTCAATAACAAACTACCTGTCTAATTAGAATAAAGTCATTCACGAACACATTGTAGCCGCTAACCCATAGACTTAGACTTACTTCTCTGCCTTTCCTACTACACTTATTGTAGACAATGCTCCTCATGGCCGGTTGGTTCATTCTATCTCCATTTTGCCTCACCCGAATCAATTGTCTCCTCTACACTCGTGGCCCCTATTAGCGCCACCGAAAGCACCTAACCAAGCATTTCTCTCAATCATTGAAAGAGTGGAGACACTGAATTTCAGTCACTACTCATATTTCTTTGTTTTGTTTTGTTTTTGTTGTTGTTGATTTTTTTATTATTTTGCACCCGTCGATGTGCATGTGTACAAGTGGAACGTGAACCACGTCGATTGTTTTGCCTGAAAGGGTCTATTAAAGTCATGGTCATAGTCAATTCCTTCGGAAGAGTCCACTATAAAAGCATTCGCACATGTTTACGTTAATTCGCCAATAGTTAAATATTCTCAGCTTAAATATTGTAATATCAACTCCACTAAATTTTCAAATCTAAAAACTTTATTAGTTATTTAATCGCTTCAACGTACAATCTTCAACCAAAATATCCAATCTGAGGCGATTTTCTAATGATTTAATTCCAGTTTTAAATAACATTTAACTGGATTTGCTCGTCCTTGCATTTTCATTGCGACAGGTACATACTTATCATTACGGGTCATACATAAACACACAATGACTAAGAAACCGAAATAGGAGATTAAGAAGAGAATGTAATCCACTAATAGTCCACATATGTATACTCGTTCACATTTCTGCAGCTGCTTCTATAAAACAAGGCGAAAATGGCCTTTTCACGCGTACATAGGCTTGATCTCCTAGGCGCACAAGTCTAAAATTGATTGGAGGTAATATGTGTGTAAATAAAAGCTACTATAAATGATACCCACTGAATTCTGTTTAATGTGGTATTTATTAATTAACTTAAGTTTCTAAGTTGCTAGCAGGTTAACAAATTATGTACTTATTATAGCTATAAATTCCATATGTGACAGAGAAATACTTTACTGTAAAGAACTAGTTTACTAATTTTCTTTTCTTTTTATTTCTCCGTAAGCTAGTGTACTTCTTGTGGGATCATAAACGTTCGTTGGAAAATTTCCAGTCATATATACCATCTTATTTCCTTTTGGTATTTTAATATCTTCTTGTCACGTTTTTCCTATTAAGTATTCATATCATGACCAAATGTTGTTGACATTAATATTTTTGGGAAGACTGTTTTTTTTTTAACAAATAAGTATTATTACTATCATTTTTGTGACGGCAAAATGTTAAGGTGTCACATTTGGACTATTTCAGTAATTAAGTGTGATTTTTCTCCCAAATTTTGAGAAAACGTTAACAATCTGAAATACCACGGAGACGTTAATTGAAAGTTAGTGTAATGTAACATTGCGAACACCAACCAGGTCTCATCAGCCATTATTTACTATTGATCATGTTTCCTATAATGAGATATAAGTAAACATCAAGCAACGTGTAAGGAATATTAATCAGAAATTTCGGTTGCCTACTTTAAATAACGATTTAGCTCAAGATAGGTGAATATCGAGACCAAATTTTGATTTTTGTTTGATGAAATTCATTATATTTGTGCTACTAATATTGTTAGGAAAGGCTTGCATGTCTCAGCATTCTAACCCTCATCTTGACAAGTTGAATGCAATATTACTTTTAAATGACTCTGCGTTTATAACATATTTATGCCTGCTGGAGTGGATGACTAAAATATCGCGAGTTGCTTCCCGTAACAACTCTCAAATATTCTCAGCTCAATTGTAAATAGTTGCGTTTGTTGTTTTTCTCATTGGTTAGCTGCCGTTCAACCCTGAACAAGCAAAAGTATATTCAAAGGCATTCCAGTCTTGGTCATCCCATCATTCTTGTATCAGGCATAGTGTATTTAGAAACGCAGTAACCAATATATTACATTGTTTTTGATAGTAGGCTGTAGATTTCTATTCCTAGCAAGTGCTGCTGTCTCAATTTACTTGAAACAATAAATCATATAATTCTTCTTCAGTAGAAGAAGAAATATATGATCTCTATCGTTACTATTCAATGCTGGCTCGAAATCTACCATAGAGAATTTTTAAAAGAAAAGGACTTAATTTAATTTCTTCCGTTGTGTTCGTGAAGAAGAAATCTTTAGGTTGTATATTTTTCAGTCTAATAACGTATATGTTATCCCAAGTTTACTGTGGATTGTATCAGAATTTTGCCATCTGAAGCCATTCTGATTATTGCTGTTGTTCAGGCAATAAATCTGAATGCATTTAGATGTATAGCACGAAACCAGTTTATACAATTTAGTTTTGCCTATTTGTGACTCGAAATTCAGGAAATGCTGCTATAGGATATTGTTCCATCTGGATTAATAAAATAGGTATCCGTATATATGAGTGTTATTCCAACAGCTATAAACTTCTGCAAAACATTAACTATCTGCTTTATCAAAAGAAATTGATATTACCACTGTGATAGTGGCTAGTGATAATAGAAAACTGGTCAAGAGCATTTCATATAGGTAAATCTTGATAAATTATTCCAATGCGTAACTGACTTGCTAAGTATATCGACGTTGTACTACTGTACTGTACTAGCTCATATTTCAAATGCACTATTTCAACTTGACTTAAATAATAACTAATGATTTATGGATCAAATTATCATTTTTCCAAGAAAACGAATCAAATTTTGCAGCGTAATTTAGTTTCCGAATTGAGATATCATTTATTTATTATATGAATGAAATAAATTTAAACTTTTTAATAGAAAACAACGATTAACAACATTAACCGCTACCAATATTAACCGTTTTATTTGCAGTAAATTTAATAAACATATTTTATAATGAAACTGAACACGTGAAAACGGTATTTCTTTGCTTGGATGTAGTTTTAATTTGTCAGATAATAGATAATGAAATCTATGTACAAAATATATCATAGTTATGAAAAGTGTTGTAATTGTCCGCTACCGGATTTTGTGTCAAGGTTTGATTCCGGCTCAGTGTCACGTTTGGATCGACGCCCCGACGTTCTGACTTAAAAATCAAACATCCAAGTCAACATCATGGTTTTTGGAGTGATCACTAGTGATGGTGACCTTATGCCTCAGTTCATCTTCTCACACGGTCTCAGACTCAACTTGGAAGCCTACATCAAGTGCCTGGAGAAGGTTGTGCTACCCTGGGTAAAGGGGGTGATAGCTGAAAAACACTACGTATAGCAACAGGACTCTGCACCATGCCACACAAGCAGGGAACCCGTCATGGCTGTCAGACAATTTCTGCGATCACATCACCATAAATATTTAGCCACCTAACTCCCCAGACTGCAACTTCCTTGAGTATTATGTGTGAGGCGCAGTTGAGCGAAAGACCAAGAAAAGCCCTTGTAATATGATGTCAGTGTTATTCTTATTTTTCCGTAATTTAGACGACGATTTATTCACCGCACTTTATACACTCACACATACACACACACACACACACACACACACACACATATACAT
>NC_068981.1:59490296-59491872 GCF_001194135.2 Octopus bimaculoides | reverse complement strand
CACATATATATATATATATATATATATAGGGGTTGGACAAAATAATGGAAACACCTTAAAATTTCAAACAAATTTATTTTAATATGGGGTAGGACCACCTTTGGCAATAATTACAGCTTGAACTCTACGAAGTATGAACTTGTACAAAATTTGACTTGTTTCCATGAAACGTTGTCCTTTCCATCTCTTGCATTGAAATCTCCCAATATGACCAGCTTGTCAGAAATTGGTACTTTCCTCAATAATTGTGCTAGATCATCATAAAACTACCCTACAGTTTCATCGTAATGGGACATTGTTGGTGCATAAATACTGACAATGGTAACAAGCCTACCTTTTGTCAGTTTAATACGGCATGACATGGTTCGTTCAGATATACCACTTGGAAGCTCTGCAATGGAGGATACTAATGATTTCTTGAGAGCAAACCCACCACCAGATTCTTTACGCTGACCCTTAGGTAGGCTTATCCCAAAGATAGTATATCCATAAGTAGGTTCATTTACTTGACCCTCACCAGAAAGACGAGTTACAGATAGGGCAATTATATCAAAGCAATATTTCTTAAGTTCGCATGCATTAAGTGCAGTACGCCTTTCTGACCTCATGTTGAAATTATCAAGAAGTGTGTGCACATTCCAACAGCCAAAATTCAAAAGATGTTTACTTTTACTTTTTCTTGAAGATTGCTTGACTACAGTGGCAAGATGACGACCGGGTCCAGTCTGTGATACACTGGGATACACTGGAGGACGTTCGTTCTCAGCCGTTTGTATTACTGCTCCCAACTGTGGTCACCAAACACTGGAAAATTAATGACGGGACTTGGGGCGATATAGCGAAGCTACACGATGAAGATCGACCCAATGCAAGATATCAGCTACTGGAAGAAACTGAAACAGTTATGAGTCTACTCCCTAGAGCGAAGGCGGGAAAGATATGCAGTAATATACATTTGGATAATCCTAGAAAAATATGTACCAAACTTTAGCATTGTCAGTTGCATAAACAGCATGACGGGGTGCCACTGCATATCATCAGAAAACCCCAAAGTTGCCATCAGGAAACAGAACCAGATACTGTAACAGCTTGGGCTTCATAGGTTCAGAGCTCTTCCATATCCTCCCATAAATCCTGAGAAACCTACATGACGTAGGCTTTTTCAAAACAAAACTAGATCTCTGTTTGTCAAGAGTTCCGGATGAACCTACCTCAAGGCAAGAAACACAGATGAGGGCAGCAACATCATATTCCCTCATACATCAAATGTCACACATCAATGGATGTTTGTGAAAGTGTATTAAAGTAATCGGCGGTGCCCCAGCATGGCCGCAGTCATTAGACTAAAGAAAATGTCTATTAGGCGGAGGAGTGGCTGTGTGATAAGCATCTTGCTTCCCAACCGCATGGTTTTGGGTTAAGTCCCACGGCATGGCAAGTTGGGCAAGTGTCTTCTACTATAGTCTCGAGCCGATCAAAGCCTTGTGAGTGGATTTGATAGACGGAAACTGAAAGAAGCCCGTCGTACATGTATATATATATATATATATATATATATATATATATATATATATAT
>NC_068981.1:59472265-59484058 GCF_001194135.2 Octopus bimaculoides | reverse complement strand
ATATATATATATATATAATATAGTTAAGATTCAGTTGAATTAGGTACTTAAACTGAGACACCTTGCCAGTTTAGTATAGTCCGCACAGCCCAACAATATTAATTGAATATTGAATATCAAGACTCAGTGTAGGGGTAATTGTATCTAATATTCATGTCATGTGTGCAGACAACGCAACACCGGGAAGATAAACTTTCTATAGTATTTCTGAAGTGCAGATTTCAAGTTGGGTGAACAGAATGTTAAGTAACAAAGATATACAGGTGTCAATACATTATTGCCGTTTTAAGCGGCTCCATTTAATTGATTAATGAAAACATTGCATCAATTTGAAAGAAATTGCTCTCTTCAGATAACCATATAGATTTCAAACATAAAGTGTAAACGATTTTTAACAAATTTACATTTCAAAGATGTACACCTATACATCTTTGTTACTTATTTACATTGTATATATACATACCTCCTTCAGTGGATTAATGAAAACATTACATCATTATAAAGAAACCGTTTTCGACAGATGAATTCATGAACTTCAAAATTAAGGACGTTCAAAATGATTTAACATAGTTTACAATCCACGGAGCAAAACATTTTCAGTGATTCTGCTTCTAGTTCAGTTGACAGAATGGATTTATTAGGATAATGTATATTTAATCAGAACAGAAAAAATTATAGGTTAGTAGAGTTTATAGGGAAGAGAAGGAATAATTGACATCCAGTGACGCAATAACTCTATTTCTAAGAAAAGAGGAGAGCGCGGCTGCATTAATGTTGGGTTTAGCTATTAAGGAATTGTTTATTTTCTACTGGTCAGTGGTAAGAGAATGATCTGTGGTCAGGTCAGCCTACAAAATAATCAAGGTCGTTTATGAAGGAACCAATACACAAGCTTTATCTCCAAAAGTCGACAAGGCAGAAGGCAGCAACAAGGAAGTGAAGAGTAGAGGAGGGAGGGTAAGGAGAAAAAGAAGGCACAAAGCTGACCCAACCGTTATCAAATACCATAATACTAGTAGAGGAAGACTTTGAAGGATAATAGAATAACGGTTACGGGGTCAAAGCTCTAAATGATTACTGAGAATCATTGCATGGGAATACGAAGAACCTACTACAACTTAGCAGAGTTATAATATTATAGCAATAAAGGAAATCAAATGTAGGTAAATAACTAAAAATTGTGTTGTGTGTGTATGTGTATGCGTACATTCATACGCGCGCGTGTGTGTTTTTGATGTTTATTTGCATACATTTTCTCCTTTTATACTTTTTATGATATTACTTGTCGAAAAAGTAAGTTTAAACCTGACATTTCTTGTTATTAATTTGTTTGATACACATGGTTTTAGTGAATATACCATTCTTTGTAAATATCAAAATTATATAAGCGAGGAGAAGTCAAATAATTATCGGTTAGAAATGTCTTCCTCACGGTGAATTAGCAGGCGCTATCCATATTGGGTTATCTTATTGATTGCATATTAACTGAGAAGAATATGGGATAACAAGCTGTACAGTTTACACCTTTGAATACCTAGCTAAAGTTTTTTCAAAAATTTGTACTTAAGCGTATTTCCAAGTATCTTGAAAATATAAGTTATGACTTAAGCTAAAAATAATAAATCAAAATTGAATTACATACTGGAATGGCAGCAGATATCATAGTCAGAAAACAACAGGCACACAAACATGCTTGGAATTATGTAGCAACCGAGTTACAAATTAGGCCAAAGCATTGCCAGATGTTACTTTGCTCCAATTAAGTACCAGATTTTAAATTTTTTTGCAGAACTCACATGCGGTTCCCTTCAGTATACTTAAAATGTATTATATATTGTATTATATATGGTCATTTTATAGTGAGATTTGTTTGAGAATAATTACCTGCACGAGGAAATGCATTTGAAATTTTCATCAATGTACAATGCAGCAGGAAAACAGAAAGTTAGTTTTTGTACAAGTAGTGGATACTATCAAAAATTATTTATAACTGTGTTCAAGCTGCACAACATATTCCTCAGTTTGTGTGTATGTATAGTCTTTGAATATGGTATTTTTTCTCTCGTAAAACAGGGAACGTTTCCCCTTGAATACATTGAGGTATTTGTCTTCATTAGAAATTAATAAAAATAACTACTTAGATCCTTATATAGCCTATCAGTCATGATAATCAAATAATAGAACTAGATCTATAAACAACAACGTCGAACCTACTCTCATCAATTTCAGTCTCAGATAGATAGGGTATGTAGACTGTATGAGTAAGTGACAAATCCCATCCGACAGCGGACTCAGTACTGATAAAACCCTGCAAATACGGTTACTGTCTGCGACAGTTCTAAAGATCCATCTAAACAGGCTTGTATCAACGAAAACTACTAGGAAAGTTAAGCAACTGGCAGCAGATCGTAATCGCTTGTGTTCAACTAATTCAATCGGTATAGAACTGTTTGAACAAGAACGTCACAGAAATGAAAGAACAAATTGGGAAAATGAAAATTCCGTCCTCACCAACTTCAGCCTATCGAATACAATTTGTGTATACACATGTCTGATATAAGAACCTGTTTCCTCATTCATCAGAAACCCCAGCACAATAAATGAGAAAGGAAAACAAGAAACAAAATATTAGACTCGAGGAATAACCCATGACGGCGATAGCGATATAGGATAATAATTGAAACAAAATACTTTTACAAAACACTTGCTTTATTGATTCAGTTGTCTAAACAATAAAAAATGATACCAGGCACAATACTAATTACAGTGATCACGTCATATTCTGCACAAATAAGCAGTACGTCAGTCTGATGATTAAATACATTTATACCCTTAAAACACTCAAATCAGTTACAAAAATATAAAGCTAATTGGAGTTGCAATATTCTAGCTAAGCAAGATCGTACATGTACGGCAAAAGATTTATTATGTTTTTTAATGAGTATCCAGAATACTTCAGATGACTGACTTCATGAGGTTTCAGACTATTTATAAAAAAGGTCATATTAAATGATATATTACTGTTGTGTCCATGGCTATGGAATTTAGATCGCAGTCTTACTTTCAAATATGTCACATGCTAAGATACAACTCTCTTCTCTAAAGCAAAGGCATTTTCATGTAATGGACCAATGCTTAGGTTTCTTGAAGTGATGGGCTGAAACTAAACGCCAAAGATGTTTGGGCAATATTAAACTAGTTATTTACTAAGCATAACTGAACTAGTTATAGTTGCGTTTTTTAATATAATGGATGTTAATAAGGCGGCGAGCTGGCAGAATCTTTGCCACGGAAAAATGCTAAGCGGCATTTCGCCCGTTCTTACGTTCTGAGTTCATATTCCACCAGAGTAGAATTTGCCTTTCATCTTTTTTGCTAGAGTCGATGTAATCGACTTAGCCCCTCCCCCATAACAAATTGGCCTTACGCCAAAATTTAAAACCAATATAATGGATGTTAATAAGGCGGCGTGCTGGCAGAATTGTTAGCACGCTGTGAAAAATCCTTAGCGGTATTTCGTCCGTCTTCTTTATGTTCTGAGTTCAAATTTCGCCGATGTCGACGTAGCCTGTCATCAATTTGGGTCGATAAAATAAGTACCAGTCGAACAATGAGACTGATGTAATCGACTTACCCACTACCCCGAAAGTACTGGCCTTGTGCCAAAATTTGGAACTAATATAATGGGTGTTATTCGTTTATGTGCATGTAAGTGAGGAAGAGGGAGACAGTATAACAGTTGCAGCTTTTCTGTGATTTGATGAAGTCCACTCTAGATATTTCCACATTCCTTTTTCATGAGATACAAAGTTATTTAGTGTATCTTTCATTTTATGGGGTTTTCTGTCTGATATTTCTATAGAAGACGTAAAAGTTTCTCATGAAACTGTAGGTACAATCTTTAAACAGACAGTGTTTTATTACTAAAATAATCTTTCATAGGCTTTTGATTTTTCAAAAGTAAGTTCTTACCACCATCAAAAACAACAACACATACAGCAGGAAGGTATTATTTTGACTTTGCTTGTCTCCCTCTTTCTTTTACTTTGGCAGTGTCTCCGTTTCTTTCGAGTAGTACGTTGATCAGAAGGTGTCGTGGTGTCAGAGAACAGATGTTTTCGCTCCAGTATTTGATAAATATCTCATTTCCTCGTGAGAAGCTTTTGCGTAGCGCATTTGTTACATATACCACTTATGCATTTACACGTCGAAGTCTCCACATATTTCCCCACTGGACATAGCTGTTGTCTCGACTATTTCGATGAATTCACTCTTATTTGGCATAGGCTGGGCATTCAGAAATGGAGTCAATTACCTGAAAGTAAATTAGCATAGTTTTCATTACAGTAAATGTTAGCATCTTTTGTGATTTCACTAAGCGTTGGTTCTGTGCTGCTGAATCCAAACAGCTTTCTGCCTTTATCCCAGAACTTTCAAACCATTTTTGGCTTTCACTCTCGGCTGGTTAAGTGGTTTCTTCTGTCACTAAACAGCTTGCCTTTGCGTACTTCTAAATATTTTGAGTCTGGCTGTTATTTCTTGGAGATAGTTCTCTAATTTATATCAGATACCTTCTTTCCATGACTGTATCGTTGGTACAAGCTATTAGCTTTGGAGTGCTAGTTTCATAACGCTGGTTGTGACTACTAATATTGTAACAAAGTTATCACCATTCAATACCTGGTATCGATAGGTTGTATCTAGGCAATTCGTAGAGCTGTTGTACGTTAAGACAGAGAATTACCACTTTTTTCTGCATAAGTGTATTAATTCACCTAAATTCCACTGTTTAAATTTGAAGTTATGGCTTCAAACTGAAATGATTTGTTTTATTTATATCTGGTATTTTATTTCGAATCTTTGTGGATATCGTCACTGTCTACAATTTTGTTCCAATTATCTTCAAATTTGGTATATGGATTAAGCTTTGTATACTAATTATCAAAACGAAAATCATTTTTCCTATAAACTCATAATTAAAAAGTTATTAGCCTTTAAAATTTGCAAAATTTGGGCATTTTAGCCAATCAGAAGTGAGTATTTTACACATCTCCGTGAAGTTCTCAACATATTAAGCAAAGAAGCTCCACGTGTTCTACAGCTGATTACGAAGAAATCAGTTTCCATAGTAACCAAAGATACTGCGCAAGGAGTGTAAACAAGGACTACATACGACACTCAGTTCTCCCAGGAACCACAACCTTCAGTGACCTGTGGCGAGCTTATAATCATATTCTAGAAATCGTGGGCTATGATTTCAAGCATAAAACTGTAACCCATAGCATGGAATTTATAAACTCAAAAAATGGGTCTTTCTAGCAACTCCTGGTGGTTTGCTGGTAACTTTTAAATCTTTCTGGAATAAATAAATAACAAATTTGGATTCAGTGTCAAAAATTACATCTATATGATTCATTAAAAAAACCTTTATATAGATTTCGACATGCAGTGGCGATAACCACAAAGATCCCTTATTTCTAGCAATGAGTTCAGATTTTAATATCAACCTGACCCTTAAGGCGGCAAGCTGGCAGAATCGTTACCAGGCCGAGCAAAATGCTTAGTTTCAATTCCGTCGAGGTTGATTTTGCTTTTCATCGTTTTGGGGATAGATAAAATAAGTACCAGTTGAACACTGGAGTCGATATAATCTACTTACGCCTCCCCCGAAGTTGCTGGCCTTGGGCCAAAATTTGATGGCAATATTAGCTTGAGCCTTTTATGTCAATCTTATTTGTCTCTGTGTTGCTTTTATTAGTTTTCTTTACCCTTAGGTATTTAATAGGTCATTCTGGTTCGAATTCTCTGTTTTCAGTCTGTATCCAATTTAATGTTATAATTTTTAGCTAATTTGCCTCTTTTCTAATAAGTGCTAGCAGCTGTGTACATTTATTCGTGTTTGGTGTCTTGAATGAATTTACGAACCTTTTCTAATAGATTTTCAACTGCATATATTTACCTTGTAAATATTTTCAAGTCATCCATATAAAGCAGATGGCTTATAACTTGCCCGAAGCAAAAACAAAGGGTATTTCTCATAGGATCAAGACTAGGTAGGATAAAGAGTCGCACTGGAAGATTCTGTTTTAAAGATTAAAGGGCTGCTATTAACTCTCATCTTTTTCTGTGTAGTTATACGATTATTTTCGGTTTTAGCAATGCATGTCAAGGTTAGTATACCGTATTATTATAGAAACTAATATATTTATGTGAAGTATCCTCGGTATTCTTCAACTCAATTATGGTAGGTTTAATCTTTATGTGCAGTCCAACATTTTCGTTAATATTCATGTGTATTTTCTCAATAACACGTTCTATATCAATTTTTTAGATCTTCTAATTGCTAATTATAAATCTCCGTATATTTGCAAGTGAATTTGGTTTATAATACTTCGCTTCTTTGATTTCTTTCTCTACAACTTTGATTTCTCCTTTATAATGCTATTTTTAAGTCTGTATTGACATACATAATAAGAAAATGATATTTCAGTAAAATATTTATCTCAATTCTCTATTTATAATTTGAAAGTTATTTTATTCAAAATTTATCTTTTGGGAGGGCACCGATTCTGAACTCTATGTTACTTTATTTTCTTATCAGTTTTGTCTTAAACAAGCTACATTAAACTTCCTTAATGGATCGACGGTGCTTTTATGCCTGTTTCATCGATTAATGACATAATTTATATATTTGTAAATAGCATAGATTTTATATCGAATTTATTTCGTTTTGTTTGTATACAAAATTCTTTTATATTCTTTCTGTGTCCGAAATACTTCTTTTCTTTTTCTACAAATACGTTAAACATTATTCAAACAATATATATTGTGTACAATACTCACAAGTAAAATATCAAATATTTATAAGATATATTTGCTTCCATTATATAACGTCGCTTTCTGCATTTTTGTATATTCTTGTTCTTGCAACATCTAAAATTTATATTCTTTTACAACTTTTTTAAAACGTATGCTTTTTTTAAATAAATCAAATTATAATAATTATAATGTTTTAGTATAATGATGGGGCAGAATTATTAGAGCAGCGGGGAAAATATATTATAGTATAAATGTGCATTTATGTTGCTCGTTGAAATCCCAGTGTGATGTTATCATAAATGTCGGAAAAATATGCAGTTTATATGGGTCAAATATGCGGACTATTAAAGAGACTATATAAACTATTCCAAATATGTATGCTTGTACCAATTTTTACAAATCCCTACTACTACTATTATTATTATTTTGTTTGGTCGTCTGTTAACATCCCTCCCGTAAGTTTATCATTTCTATTGTTTGACAAAGTTATATATTGAACATTTGTTATCATTTTATTGATAACCTAACCAGTATTTTAGGGAACCGTTTAGATTTCTCCATTTGCAGCCATTTGGGATTAAATTGTTTTGCAAGCACACATGGCAGGCGAAGGTCGTTCGTACGCTGAAAAAGAAGAGCCCGCTATCAACAGAACGAACAGCAAATTATAAAAAGCACCATCAGCAACAAGACAACACTAGCAACAACAATAAGAACAGCAGCAACATCACAAAATGCCGAAATGTATGAAGATAATTTTCTGCTGCCAAAATTTCAATAAATCTATCACAATCACAGGAGCAGCAAAAGAGAACAATGACAACAAAACGCAACAACAGCACTAGCAAGAACATTGTCACCTCCACCACAATCACCAGTGGCAACAGCGAATCCGCCACCATCAACACAAATATATTTAATAGAACGGAAAGAACGGTTGTCTCGTCAACTTTCTCCAGTTGACATCGGAAAGACGTTAAGTGATACCAAAGTACATTTATCGAAGAATGACAGCAATATTTCTAAAGATACCAACGGAAATAAAAGAAGATACTAGAAAAAATATCATCTAGAAGTGTATTTCATAAAAAAACTAGAAAACCGTAGCGAGCGATGCAGGCCCAGTTGATGGGATAAAAAATTATGTCACCGTGAGAGATATTTTGGCACATTTGAAGTGAGATTCTCAACTAAAGAAACGCCAAAGATCAACAACAACCCTCAAAAATGAGGAATTGTTGTTACATCCCACATACCTCGATCGGAGGTGCGGTTAAAATAAAGGTAGCAGAGGTACCACCAGAATTGAGCATCTCTGCTCATCGCCGCCGTATTATACTGTGCAGAGAATAAAACAAAAATTCAGCACAAAATGGGAAAGGAAAATAGCCCTGGAAGCAGACCCACCGCAGGTCACTAAGTATAAATGTTGTGGCTATCAGTGAGACCAGACTTTCCAGTCGGCAACCTTTCATACCCATTTTCAGTGAATATGTGATTAACTTATTTCCATGTCAACCGGGAATGAGATGGGGTGGAACTGTGGTGTTATAATGAAAGGGTTTGCATATCATGATAAGGGCCATCTTTCTGGGTCCAGAAGGTTAGTTTGTATTTCTAGATGTGAACACTAGCGACGGCTTGCTTTCAGAGTGGTGACTGTTTATGATCCGACAGGGGCAAGACAGCTGGAATTCTTCAGACAACTGGAGGTTTTCCTGAGAAAGGGGAACGCCATCATGGACGACGTTTAAATTGTGTGGGGTTAGCGGTTAGAAGAGGAGGTGCAGGAGCCACGCAAACCTGTTCAGACGTTTTCAGCTGTTTGATAGATCCTAACTTGATTTCCTTAATGTGCTAATGGGAGTGGACGAACCGCATGCAGCCATGTAGGTCGTATCTAGATGGAGACGTCTGTAGACCTGTATATCATGATAGCATAAGGTATCCAATTTTTTAAATCGTTGACTATACAGATCACAAATTTGCGCTCTGTACAGTCGACCTAAATACGCTTTGTAAGCAGGCACACGATTGGGACGCCTAACGTAAAGAGACCGGATTAGCGAATCAGTTAAACAGGCGTTGTCGAATTCATCTTCAACAACAAGTGGTGGTTTGCCCTGAAAAGGGCAATTAAAGTAGAATCAATTAGGTTTAGTTAGCATTAGCTATAGAAAGAAATAGTGTAGAGGAAAGCTCAGTTCGAAACTTAGAAGAGGCGCTTAGGAAACCGACGTGCACGCGGTAACACTAGACTAGGACCAATTCTTCTACGTTAAGTACGAAGGATCTATTATCAGAGCTAAGGTGCGTGCTCTCAGAAACGAGGGAACCAAAACCACTTCATAGGCCCGAGTGGCAGAGACGAATCGTGTCAGAAAATACACAATACGGTCTTTGATGGACTAAAATGGGCGCATGGTACTTGATCCCGAATGGATGTTTGCAGCACGTCACCGGCAATTCGCACAAATGTTTGGGATGAATAGCAGCTTGAAACGCAGGATGGACTTCCGTGTCTACTTAGACGGTAGACCATAACTCTCAGCAGAGAAGATGGAGCACTGCGAAAGGCCGATAACAGCCGCAGAAATACGGAATCCAATGATGGGCTGCACAGGATCAAATCGACTGATTTGGATTATCTTCCCTATGGGATTTACCTTTATATGCCAGACTTGTTTGGTGTTCTCTTATCAGAAAGCTACCGTAACATACAGCAGAATGGGGTAATTCCTAGCAGAATGGGGTAATCCCGTGAGTCGAGGAGCGTTGGTGCTGCTGAGAAAGGACCCAAGCAAGGGGAATCAAATAGTAATTTTTTTGTTCCATAAGCTGCTAAATGCAGTTTACAAAAGTTTGACAAAAGTATTAGCGAAGAAGTTGGCGCTTGTCGTCGAGGAGCAGACTGGTGATGCGGAAACATGCGCTATCTCATGCAGATGTATCCACGACAGCCACTTCCTGATGAGATACATCAAAGACAGTGTGGGCAAAGAAACTGGCATGGATGAAGCTGTGATCAGTTTGGATCAATCAAAATCCTTCGATAGGGTCGAGCACCATACTTGGCGCAGAAATTAACCAAGAAAAATCAGTGGGGCTGTAGCTGGTGGGACGCTGGACAAAGGCAGAGTTTCTCGTGGTCTGGGTTGGTCTGGACCCCCAGGTGGCCAAGAACGTGGACTAGGTAACGAGCAGGGTAACCAGTCTCATCCAGAATTTGGCCGAGAGAAAGTTGTGTCTGGAAAGTCGGGCAAAGGTGACGAATGCGTACATCGAAACCGATATACAATAGCGCCTGACCATCGTGACTTGCTCCAGCTCTGACCAACTAGAGCGCATATTCTTCCGATTTCTGTAGAAGGGATGCGTTCCATCTTTTCTCAACATTCATTAAATGGGAGACTGGACATGTCGTGGCTGCTGATCCACAGACATGTTTACTCGCTTTTATGTAACACCACATTGTATTGTATACTTTTTGTAAACGCTTACAAGTTGATAAAGTAATCAGCTTCGCCGAGGAACGTATCTATTCGTAATGTTTACTTTGGTGCTTCGCTAAAACGCTTACGGGTTGTGTTTACTTTGATTCTACTACATAAAATATGTTGAATGGGTATATTTCGCCAATTCAGTTGTAAACTGTATGGTATCTTATTTAGTTTTGCCTTCAAGCAGATATTTGTTTCTGCATGGCTATCAACAAACTACAGTGGCAACAGGAACTGATTCCGTAATTATTCAGTATCCAACATATTCCTTCGAGGAGAGTAAACATAAAGAAAATATTCCGTTGTGTATGTTAGGAGAATTTTTCCAAAATAACACTAATATTAATATTTCAACAGCACTGACTTGAGAAATGTCAATATAAAACTAAAAACAACCAGGTATTTATATGTGAAAATAATAAAAGCAGTAACAGTGGTAAAGCTATCACCAAAAATCAGAAAATAACGTCGAAATGGATGAATGAGAAAAACACTTCCACAAGTCGAATTTCGAAGAATACATTTGAATTTTAATCCCCGAGAAAGATGTATGTTATTAAGCGAAGTCAAAAAGATCTAAGACAACAAATAAGCCACACGAGGTGATATCTATGTTTTAACTCAGTAAATTTAATTTTCGAAGTAGCACAGATGTAAAGAAAACATGCAAATATTTGATCAATCAAGAGAAGGGCTAGAAACATATACGTGCGTTTATCTATTTTTTTCTTTTTACTTGTTAGGTCTCCAAGATGATGTAGTGTCCATGGTCTTTCCAGACCCTCCACGACCAGAGTGAGTGAGGACATTAATTTTCCGATTGTAGCTCGAGACCTGCATTGGCAGGAAATTCCTTGAAACCTAAATTCTGGGAAACAAAACCTAGGTGTAAAGATTTTGAGGAGGCCTAGGTGTTGGACCAAAATGTGTTGTGAGATGGAGAAGAGAAAGGAAATCAATAATTTAACTAGAAGCTCAAGAAAGTTTCTATCTTCTCAGTTTTACTCAAAAGGGCTGTGTCGACCTAAAGTAAGTGACACGTGCCCCAGCTGCTATAGTGTACGTTGAAAACCAGCACCTCAAGACAGGCAAACGTGCATGCCAAATATATATAGAACGTCTACCAATTTTCACACACAATGTTATTGTCGATTCGAAACAGCGGTCGTACACACTGACCCCAGTTATCACCCAGTGAGATGATACACTGAATTAGTATCATTACACCCAATGTCTAAAAGGCAATAAATAAGTTAGAATCTTTTACTGACGTAATGAACGTCAATGAACCAGCTGTGATGTGACCATTAAGTTGTGAAATAAGGATGACGGCATCTGAAAATTACTATTCGTTGACAAATTAACCATTCCGTTATAGTACACATCTGTGCAAGCTATGATGAGAAATTTTCGACTAAAATGACATACTTACATACACATACATGTCTATACATACATACATACATACATACAT
>NC_068981.1:59472068-59472255 GCF_001194135.2 Octopus bimaculoides | reverse complement strand
TACATACATACATACATACATGTTTGTATATTACTCCGGTTACTATTCATTAAAGACATTTACTACTGAAATAGTTCCTCTCAGTGCAACAGCGAGATGAATATATCAATAAAATATTTTAATATCTTCCAAGTAATTGCTCAGTTTGTTTCTCCTATATATTTATTTATTATTTATATGTTGCTGT
>NC_068981.1:59466673-59471957 GCF_001194135.2 Octopus bimaculoides | reverse complement strand
TTTTTTTTTTTTTTTTTTTCATCATCTGTTTATTGATCGGTGCTATATTAATAGCTACAATATTAGTGAACGTATTTCCAATTAATAATATATTCAATCATGCAACACTTACTATAGTCTAAACTAATTCTCTTGATAGAGAAATTAACCTATTTCATTGCATGTAACCATACATATTCGCATACTACATAGTTCACATTCTACGTGGCAAACGAGCAAGCATAGTACGGCTTCGTAACATGCGATAGACGGCGGTGACGAATGTTTCGGTGGCATAGTTAGACACTTCTTTCGAATAACGTCATGTTTTCTTGAAAGCAGAGAGTGACGGATTGAAGACAGTAATGATAGATAGAAAATAGATAGGATGGTCTTGGTTTTAATACTTTTAGTTATAGGTTAGCCTCTTCATACACATACATGAACGCACACACACACACACACACACACACACACACGCACAAGCACAGGCACACACACATACACAGACACACACACGCACACACGTACAGACATATACACATATACACAGACACACACAGACACAAGCACACACACATGCACACATACGCACAGTTGCGTGTGTGTACGTTTAGCAATATATATATATGCATTCAGAAATTGTGATAAGGCGTTAGCTATGTACACAAATGACTTTATGACATAATTTCCTTTCACCGAGCAAATTATTGCTTTTTCTGTTGTTTTCTTCAAACTTAAGTTGATGAGCTTGTCTTCGTTACTCTATGACCATAACACTTTTTTTACTATGCGTCCTTTTTTCAAGCTATTAGAGGGTAATTGGAGGGGAATTTGGGTGCTATTTCAAACACACCAGGTGATCACATGTAGGCTCTCTCAGTTTGTACATTTTGTTATATGTACAATCAGTCATCTACCCTCTCTATATGGTGCTATATACTCTTTCCAGTCAACCAGCTAATTGGTTTTCTAACTCAAGTTGTAATATACATGTCTGACAGCTTGGAAAACGACTGCGTACATCTCACGTATTTACACTACATTTATTTCGCGCCTTCGTCGAGTTGTGAACAATATTTTGCTGAACAAAGGGAGATACAGCTAGCTGACAAGATTCAAGGCGTTTGCATTACACGTATTTGTTAGCAAGGACCGAATCCATTCAATGTAACTAGAGGAATACAAAGCAAAATCAACAATTTCGAAGTTTATTCACTGCTAACCAATGTAAATAATCTAAGCGTTTACTACATCTTTCTTTTTCCTACTTATTTCAGTTTCAAATAATAGAATGAATATCTCTTACATACGTGTGCATTGTACAGATGTGGTAGTTATAACTGTCAGGATATTCATTGATAAAGTGACACATATCGCTAAAATTATTGGATGCTGTTTTTAACTTAGCAGAAAATAAATCAGTCGATAAAGCAGGACTATAAAATATCCTTCATGTAAGTTAGAATACGCTGTTGGTGAATTGAACGAACAATGCAGGGAGAAGGTGATCGCCTGATGGGCTGGACATAAGAGAAAAACTCCCTCAAATCACTAGTGTATCTAAAAAGAACGGAGACACTGATGTATGTCTAGATATTGATGACTAGGTAATAAGGGCTAAACGATATTTAAGTAATTGTTGGCTTGATTAGGATTAAATCAATACTAAATAACACTAACCACTACAAGTGCCATATCATCATAGAATATTTGATGACATGCCGATCTCTTGTCCAAAATTGGTTCGCTCTTCACCAGCATCACCTCATAAGACCCATACTACAACCTGGGATTAAGGAGCGGAACAAAGTTTAGAAAATATTCACATTTCATTTCATTACGTGTAATTGGAACTTTTAGCTCCTGTGTATTTTTGCCTTTCGAAATTGTGTATAGAATTTATTTTATATATGTAAATACATTCAAACACGTATTCAGCACTACAAGCCCATGCTCTTTCTGAAGTTAGGCACAGGCAGGAACACTAAAAAATTACTTTCAAATTTATGTGATTTCGTCTTGGATTCCACTGAACATCATGCGCAATTGTCTTCTATCATATGCACGGAAACATCAGAACGTAATAAATGAAATTTAATAGACAGAAATTATGAAACTGTTGCGGAGCTTGTTTGAATGTTAGACACGCATACACATACAAACACGCATACAAACACACACACACACACACACACACACACACACACACACACACACACACACACACACACACACACACACACACACAGAAACAAACACAACGCACGCATACATATATATATATATATATATATATATACATACTTGTGTGTGTGTGATAGATAGATAGATAGATAGATAGATAGATAGATAGATAGATAGATAGATAGATAGATATCAAGTTCGCCAGGGAGGGGATTCTAGAGAGGTGATCATCTGAGGGGAACGACTAAATGTAGTGATTAGGGTCAATAAGAGTGATAAAAGGTGAAGAAATGCACGGGTCAGGAGACTTTGAGGAAACACCTTGATCCCAGCCAGATCTGAGGATCAGCATCCATTACGGGACCAACAGAGTAAGCAGAGATAGATACGAAAGTGTACCAATGTAACAGAGGTTGTCGCACATCTATGAATGATTTTATACCAATAAGTCGAGTGGCCCTTTTCTGGATACAGTCTAGAAACTTTGTGGGTGCGGACATAGAGCAACACCCTTCATATATCAGAATAAATCTTCATTGTACGAGTCATCTTAGCTTTTTAGAATGTCAGTATCTGTTGGGAATGAAGTGTCTCCCAGTTCTAAAAAGAACAGCCAATGCCTGGGATCGGGTACTATCTGTACAGCAGATCTAATTTCGCGAGGAGCAATCTCCGGTGATAACAAAACACAATACCTCGAGCAATTTTAATTATTCTAACTGTATATTGCTAATGATTAAAAGAGGCGGGATTTTACTGATGTTTTCTTCATATAGTTTTGTGTTTTTATATTGTTGAAAGGCACAACATCGGCAAAACCATTTTTTCTGATGCATTAAGGGTTCATGTTTATGTCGTCAGTTTGGGTTTTGTGTTTATTACCCAAGTTGTGAGTGGATGATGGCCGTCTGAGGAATGTTAGAGGCGAAAAATATTAGCGTAATGTATGTAGAAGGAGGCTTTGATGGATGTCATCTTAAATGATTTATTGTTGTATAGAAAAAAAGTACGACACTAAACAGAAACTGGGGGCATGCTAGATTAGATAAGATGACGAATTGGAAGAGCTCTGTCTCCCGAAAGTACGATAGTGCAATGTTAGATGAAACCTACTGATCCAAAAGACGGTGCAACAAGTAGAATTCATAAGTATGTAGTTTCAAGAGGCGATTTGAGAGCGACACACGTTTGAAAACCTTGCTGAATTTTTGATGTTAAATGTGAGAATCTACTGAAAACCAAATAACTCCGAGACAAGAAGCCACTGGTGGTGGACATAGGTGAATATGCCACCAGTAGATATGGATTTACAAAATCTGATCGTTAGCGGTTAAGAAGGTTTCAAGGCGCTGTTGACGTTGTTGTTAACGACAGACTCCATTACGGAGATACTGTGAGTGTTATGGGGCGATAGTTTTCGGGTTCAAAAAATTTCCTTCTCTTGAGAACAGGACACACTGTAGTGTAGATCTATGTAAAGAAGTATAAAATATTGACCGTGATTTCGAAGATTCAAGTAAAAATATTCGACAGAGATCTACCAGAATGATTTTGTATGCAGTGTCTATATGGACTTAGTTTCACCTCGATTCGTATGAATTTGTTTTTTTATTTTTCCTCTCGGATATGTTTGTATTTTTCATTTAAAATAGTATTGTCTGAAAAATTGAATTTAATTTTTTTCTTTTTTATTCTAATTAAAGTTGCACCCTGAAAAATTCCTAAAATGCAGCAGTTCTATTAAAACTAATCCTCAAGTGCCACAAATATTTAAGCACCCATCTGTTTTATATTATAATTTTAAAAGCTTCATCTGAAAATCAATTCAATGACAAATATACGCTATTTAAGAAGCAACAACTTTTGTAGTAAATTACCATCACAAACAACCTCAGATGTATTACTCAACATATACTTTCCTTAATTATGATAGATTTAAACACATTGGTTGTTTCTGTATTGAAACTCTTCTGGGTATGTAGAGGTCTCAGTGACATGTTGGCGCTCTGTTTGCCAATTAAGATTAAAAAATACTCGATACCGAGGTAATATTCCATTGTTTGGTTAACAAAGTCTATTTCGATTTATTTTATGTTGTGTTGTATTTTCTTTCTACATTTTTCTCTAAAGCACTTTTCAGAATAAAGTAAAAAATACCTCTCTGTAAATTATTTTTTCCAGATAATTCTTCTTCCTGTCATGTATAGTTACGGACTTAAAATAAGTATACATCCGGCGAACGGAAATTGAGGGAACTAAACTTAATTTTATCAAGCTCTCTCTATCTCTCTCTCTCTCTCTCTCTCTCTCTCTCTCTCTCTCTCTCTCTCTCTCTCTCTCTCTCTCTCTCTCTCTCTCTCTCTCCATATATATATATATATAACTGGAGGGATTTTAAAACGTAAAGGAGTTTATTTATATATATATATATATAACTGGAGACGTTTTGTCACTAGATTTGAAACTTTTGTCTAAAAAACTTGTAACATGAATAGAATGAGATAAATACATATATTGGGTTGGCAACTAAGTTCCCACCGTTCTTTGTATTTAGATTTTTTTAAACGTTTAATAAAAAATAACAACTAATTAATCAATAATGTATTCACCCTTGTTATTTACAACTTCTTCCAAACGTTCAACAAGATTTTCAACACCACGTTGGCAGAAATCACCCGATTTCGCCTCGAAAAATTGATCCAGCCAAGCTCTCAATTCTGCATCAGTATTGAACGAAACTCCGCGTATAGCATTTGAAAGAGGTCGAGAGAGGGGAAATCCGTTGGTGCCAAATCAAGAGAAAGCGGCAGATGTGACAGCACTTCCCAGCCATGCGTTTGAATGGCTTCTGTGGTCATGTTGGCGATATGAGGCCGGGCGTTGCCGTGCAGCAGAAGAATTCGATGCTGCCGATTCGGTCTTTTCTCTAGAGTTCCGCGTTGACCGCTTGGTTCCGTTCAAGCAATTCGTAATGGATGATCCCTTCCCAGTCCCACCATACGCACAACATCGTTTTACGCGGAGGAAGATCTTGTTTCACACGCGATGTCACTTGTTTACCGGGGCTATGCTATTCCATTCATTACGCTGCTTCATATTGATGTACAGGCACCATTTT
>NC_068981.1:59457443-59465988 GCF_001194135.2 Octopus bimaculoides | reverse complement strand
TCCTTTTTTTCCTGACATGACAGTTTCCAATTTTCGTTTTTCCATAAAGTCTCAGATTTACGGAGCGTATAGATAAATTTTGAATTAAACCTTTTGTCTGTTTCAAATGTATAATTAAAATGTGCATTTGATATGAAGTTACATTAATTTTACTGAAATTAGTTTAGAAATTTAGCACTTACTGAGCTCATTTCGCCACTGTAGTGCCAGCCTTACGCGATAAGATATTGAGGAAATATATATATTTTAAGGGAGATTTTAATTATTTTAGCAGGTACAATTTGTTCCAGCTTTTTACGTTCTGAATTCAAATCCTCCAGACGTCAATATACCCTTTCATCGTTTCGAAGATTGGCAAAATGAAGTACTAGTACATCAGTTTCCTCGACTGTCTATTTCTGCATAGCGCTCTGACTTCAGGTGAAGTGAAACATCGTTTGGTGTACACTGCGTTATTGTCGTTGATACCATGCTTTTATGCCATCGCACAACTTGTCACTAACAAACACATACTCTCCCCGTCTCACACACCTTCCCCTTTCTTTCACTCTCTCTTACTCTCTTCCCCTTTCTCCCTCTCTCTCCTCTCTCTCTCTCTCTCTCTCTCTCTTTCCCTTTCTCTCTCTCTCCTCTCTCTCTCAAGAAATAATAAATAAAGGCTATTATAAAATAATAAAGAAATAAAATAATCAGGTAGGGCTGAACACCATAGAAAATGAATAAAATAGTTTAATCACTAAAAACATGATAAAGTATATGTAGCATATTAACCACAATAGAGAAGATATATAGAAGATGTATAATAATTCAAAATATGCTAAACTAAAAATTATATATTTACTTATATAGCTAGTATCAATAAAGACTAATACTTAGTATTAGCTAAGGGAATATTTATGCTATGGGACATTCTAATCTTACACTAAAACTTAAGGTTATATTATAGGTTTTAGAAGTTATTATTGTAACTCCATACATGATATATTTAATTTCTTAGGAGTATTTAATTAGAAGGGCTGCTTATATAAATGCCCTTATAAATACTAATATCAGGAGGGTAGAGCACTTTAATAAAGGGATAAATCAAGTAACTTCTAAAGATCATTTCAAACAATATTGCCTTATTGTATAAAGTTAAAGTTTAGGATAGTCAAGAAGATTACTAAGAATGATATTATAACAAAAGGGTAAAACTTCTATGAATACTTTTGACTATATACCACATTTTACCACAATAGAGAGAGAAAAGAAACTTACATAGAAAGAGTATAATATACTTATTATTTATCTAAATATTAACTTATTACATGGTATCTGTGGAGATTGATCAATTGGAATTTAATTGGTATTTAATAAAGGAGCACTGAAGCTAAAGAACATGTTAACCATAAACTAATTTAATTAAATTGAATTATTTTAAGTTGTGCAGATACCCGTATTGTTTTATATAAGCTATGTATGATTTAATAGGGGTACAAAGATTAGATTTATTAAAGGCTATTATAAAATAATAAAATGATCAGGTAGGGTAATGTATCATAGAAAAGGAATAAAGATGGCCTAATCACTAAGCAGTTTAATTTTAAGTTGAGAAGATACCCCTATTGTTTTATGTAAGCTAAGTATAAATTTATAGGGGTACAAAAATTTAGGTTTATCTAAAATCAATTATAAAGTATTAAAAAGAATTAAAATGATCAGGTAGGGTAGAATACCATAGAAAAGGATATAAAATGGCTTAATCACTAAAAATCATGATGAAGTATATATACAACTGAGTAACATCAATAGAGAAGATTTATAGAAAATGTATAATAAATCAAGTGTTCAAAACTAAAAATTGTTTATTTACTTTTTTAGCTAGTATCTATAATGACTAATAGCTTGTATTAACTAAAGGAATGTTTATGCCGTAAGACATTCAAAATCATGCACTGATTTTAAACTAAGAGGAACGTTATAGGTTTTAAATCACAAGATCAATTAAGTGCTACTTTCTAAAATATCTAAAGGTACGAGTGACACTATGTACACATGATACCCTAAGGTCTAATCGATTATTAATCAGGTTGCCATTATCTTTATGCTTAAAAACATCATATGTTTCCGTAGAACACAGCTCACACCCATATCTACTATTTTTATAAGGCTGTGCTTTTCTTTTTCCTATTTGAGGATAAACTCAGTTCCACTTTTCTTCAATTCCCAAATCTTACTGGATAATGACGTACAGTTCGCCTTCGGTTTAAGTTTAAAAGACGACATGTGGTTGTATAGACGTTGTTTAAAATTAATCGAACATCCAAAGTATATATAATTATTATTTGTAGTTATTAGAGTACATTTATATATTACGTTCTCGGTAAGACATTGGCCTAATAACGGACAGCGGGATATAACCCTACAATTGCAACTAGGTGAATTATGACTATAACCACTATGATTTCTGTCGATTCCCTCAGTCCTACCCCTGGCAGACTCGGCCTTAGATATACAAGGATTTGATGAAACTAGTCTATAAATTAAAACTGACCCTATATAAAAGTGACAAGCAAAAACTGTAACAAGTTTTCTTCCTGATACCTTAGTAGCTTCTAAGTGGAAGGAAAGGCAGCTTGTTCTTTGTCTATCTCCTTAACTTCTTTGAGATTTTAGGTAAAATTATACTAATGTGTCCATCTGTTTTAATTTAATTAAATTCTATGTCTTTGTGCAGCTGACGATTGCTCTACATTTAAATTGATGTAATGATTGCATTGTTCAATTAAATGGAGTTGCGTGAAACGATCGTACTGCATCACCTCTGGATATCCTTGTTGCTTATTTTGCATATATATATATGCATACGACAGGCTTCTTCCAGTTTCCGTTTACCAAGTCCACTCAGAAAGCATTGGTCGGCCCGCCGTGGTTATAGTAGAGGACACTTACCCAAAGCGTCACGCAGACGGACTGAACCCGGAAACATCCATTAGATCGCCTATGTGCAGTTATTTGTGATTAAAAATTGAAAGAGAGTTAGTGATCTTGTTTGCATTCTGTTTAGACGTTCATTTGCTCTACGTAGTAGATAAATTCAAAGGAGTTTATTCCCAATAATGGAGTCGAAAGAAAATATTTCAAAATGTATTCAACGATCATATACCATTAGTGAAAAATTGAGTGCTATTAAACGAGTGAAAGAACATTCTGCTGCGTCAGGAGACTTAGGTATTGATAGAAACGACTGAGAGAATGGTGCACAAAAGAAACTGAGTTAATCAATATGTCAGACAAGACGAGGTGCAGATCAATTGTTGGAGGTAGAAGACCAGCACATAGAGATCTAGAGATTGAACTCTTACAATGGATTGTTGTTCAGCGTGCAAACAATATATTTGTAAATTATCGCCGTTTACGGGAATATACTTTTGAATTGGTAAAAAGGTTTGGAATTGAAATGAACAACTTTAGATGTTCTGATAAATGGATTTTCAATTTCATGAAATGGAATAAAATGACTGTGAGAAAGATTACACATGTTGGTCAAACAGACAATAAAACACTTAGTGAAAAGGCACAAATCGCGAGTGACTATCTAGATAGCATTCCAGTATTAACAGCAGATAAGGATGCTGACCAGATTTATAATATGGATGAAACACCCGTATACGTTGACATGTTGAGTTCAACAACCATAGACTTTGTTGGCAATAAAAATGTAGGTGCTAGCCACTGTGGTGCTACCAAAGCTCGCTTTACTGCTGTGTTTTGTGTAAATGCTGCAGGAAAGGTGTTGAAAACAATGATTAAGCTTAAAGGATTGAAAACCGTGCCTGAAATCAAGGTCCCAAAGAATATTTACTTAGTTTCCAACAGGGTATCAATTACATATGAACTCATGCAGCTGTGGGCTGACAAAGTGTTTGGGCAGAGAACAGTACAACTATTCCATGCTCAAAATTCAGTGCTATTCATGGATGAATGCTCAGTGCACAAGAAAACAGAGCTCCTAGAAGTGTTCAAACGTAGGAATACAATCCTTACACTTATACCTCCTAAAGCACATCTTACTTGCAGCCGTTAGATGTATCAATTATTGGTCCTTCAAGAACGCCCTTCGTGCTGAATGGGAGAATTGGTTTTCAAATGGCAAAAAGGAGTATACAAATAAAGGATATCGCATAAAACTTTCTTATCAAGAGATAGTGAACTTTGTAATCCAAGCTGTTGCCACTTTAAATAAAGAAACTATAACGCGTGCTTTTGAATGTTGTGGAATTGCTCCTCGTGGACAGACTGTAGAACATAGCCTCTTAAACTCACGCTTACGGGATGTTTTGTCTGGCCTTGAGGTAAATGCAGCAGATGCATATAATGACAAAATTGAAGAAAAAGATGAGATAAAAGTAAGTGAAATTAGCTCTGATGTGAATTATGGCCAAGCAACAAATGAAGAAATTCGGGACATTTAACTTAAAGCTATTCGGTTATTATTCTACCATAACTGCCCAAGGACATTATTTGTTCATACGAGGCTGCTATTCATGTTTTCAACTGTTTCATTTTCAATAGATCCATTGCTAACTTCAGAATATATTTAATATGCTACTTCTTTTAAGGCTGCTTCAGTTTCTTTATGTCTATATATCTGATAACTGAAACGATAGAAATTCAATGGAATTGTATAAAATAAATACGGTTTTTGAGAATATCTTTGTTTTTCCTGGGTGAAATATTTTACTTCTATATTGCTACCTATGGGCGCTTATTATAGGTGGGTGGTTATTTAAACCACAAAATAGTTTTGTAAAATAGAATTTTCCTTTTAACAGCCCTGGGCAGATTTTTGGGAAACCCCGAGGAGGGAGCCGATTTCCAACAAAAAAAAAGGTTCCATCTTTGGGATGTAGTTAACAATCAAATTCACATTTAGAACTTGAGAATAGTCTTGCATATTTTTACTCTTCCACTCACAGATTGCACTTGTACGAATTAGCAGGTCGATTTCTCTTTCTGAAAATCCCAGTTTATCCAGATTCTCTTTTAAGCGTTTACTAACAAAATCTAATGTTCCATTTATTATTGGTATGAATATGAATTCATAGTCTGGAAATAGAAGCTGGAAGTTTTGAAGCAGTTGTCCTTAGACTCACAATGTCCTTAGACTCACAATGTCCTTCGACTCACAATGTCCTTCGACTCACAATGTCCTTCGACTCACAATGTCCCTCGACTCACGATGGTCCTGGAGGAATTGGTTGAGGCAACTTGTGTACAGTTTGTACAGAATATTTAGGCAAGCAACGGGTCTGTAGTTTTCTGCCATCTCGATGAATTCGTTTCTGACAACAAGGTTTGTTCTTGCTGTAGCAAGCTAATTTGGTATATCGGTCTGACATTCCATAGTCCCTTTGGACATACATATCAACTGGTTTCTATAAAATGTCAGGTTCTTGTACCGATATCCAACTATTAAGTCCCTTCCAGGTGCCTTCCCGTTCTGTAGTTTGCCTAGTGTTATAGTGAAGGTTTCTGAATCAATTTTGTATGTTTGACTGTTAGTCTTTCAAGGCGGTGCTACAGCATGGCGCGGTCAAATGACTGAAACAAGGAAAAGATGAAGGATAAAAATGTATGAAATACAAAGTGGACTTCGGAGATATTGAAACTTAGAACTAATAGAATTTAATTCATGGCTTCAATAGAATATGCTTTTAAGTACAAATAAAATATGTGACACTATTTACATTATTTACAATTGACGATATTTGTCCTCATTTTGTTTGTTGTTAACACAATGTTTCGGAAGCAAACATGCGATTGATACTGGCTCATTCAAACATTCGCATGCGATAGCGGAGTTTCACGCTCATTACCTTAAAACGTGAACTGAGCATGATGAGCGAGAAACTCCGCTATCGCATGCGAATTTTTGAACGAGCCAGTATCAATCGCATGTTTGCTTCCAACCCACAAGCATTATACGGAGAGATGAGGAAGGAAAACTTTACCATTAAGAAAGCTCCCATCCAAGAAGCTCTACAATCATTCTGGTCAAAACTTTGGAACAAAAAGAGGGATTTCAAGCTGAATGCATCATGGTTAAGTACAACTGAGAGAGAATACTGTACCAACACTAACAGTAAAACATACAAAATTGATGCAGAATCCTTCGCTATAACAGTAGGCAAACTACAAAACGGGCATATGGCGTAGTGGTTAAGAGAGCGGGCTACTAACCCCAAGATTCCGAGTTCGATTCTAAGCAGTGACCTGAATAATAATAATAATAATAATAATAATAATATTTCACACCTGCATGAATGACGTTTCAACTTCTTTCCTGTATATTTCAAGTGTCGTTTTTATTTCAACATTAGTACTTTTAATTCAAGTTGCATGAATATTAGAATAGGTGTTTTATCTGAAGTGATGAGATAGGTTTCTCCATTATCATTTGTTAGAGACCTAGAAATCAAATGCACTAAATACATGGCTACTTAGAAATTTATTTTGGTTAAATTTTTTTACGGACATCCTATTATTAACTGCCTCAGCTGCTTCGATAGAATTTCTCTTCACAATTACAAACATCAAAGTTGTGCGGGTACATGAAAACTTCATGTAAAACATTTCACCGATTCCTATATTAACAATTCATAACCAGTTGAGAAGCTAAAAATATTTTGTAGAAAATATTTTACTCACAAACTATAGTATAGATTGAATTCTACATGTTCTGTTCATAAATGAAGAAAAAAGAAAATTATAACAAAACTAAGTGAAGCTGTTAGATCATTTTACCTTATATATTTTTTGCATCGACTTTTATTCGGATAAAGTGTTTAGTTTCTTAATATGATTTATGTAATTCAGAAAATATTTTCAAATGTTTTCCACAACAGAGAAATAGAGTTCTCAAATATTAAATAGCAGAAATCAATAATAATAACTACAGTTTTTCCACTGAAGTTGTGCTTTTGCACAAATGTCTTTTGATATCTTAGCAATTTTGAAATATGCTACGCTTTTCATAAACAATAGAAGTCTTTTTACTAGTATATTTGTCTAATATGATTGAGAAGAAGAAAAAAAAATTAAAAACGTTGAAATTTCACTTCAAAAAATATGCCATACGTTTTGAAGTGAAGTTTGAACAGAATAAAGCGTTAGACTAAAATTTAGTACTTCGTATCCGAATTAGGCTTATAGTATTTCTCAGGTCTTTTTCTGTGGCATACGAGTTAAAAGGTTTCTACCTAAGCAGTTTTTTTTAAAGAATGCATCTACATAAGTTATTATCAGCTAGAAAGTGTTGTTTCACTTTCCATCCGTCGAAAGAAAAGTCAATCAGTTATATAATTTTCATTATGTGACGAGCAGTGAGGCTTTGGTGGGAATACCTAAAACAAATCCTTCCATAACCTGTATGATATTAAAAGTAATAAAATATTGCAGTTCCAAAATAGATACAAGGTAATGTGGTTTGTGATATTTTATATGCTCCAATAGAAATAAAGAAATATTCCGATGCATATGTATTTATGACTGATACAGAGTCAGGGTAGATAATCAACTTAAAGAAAGAAAGTTAAGATTATAGCTGAAACCTAGAGCTGCTAGAGTTTAACTATTAAATTAGGTTAAACATTCAAAACTGATTATATAAATTTACTGTAGCTACCATATCACTTAGTGTTTCACATGATATCATTCATTGCTTGTTTCTTTCAAACTCAAATGTTATGTGATAGTGTTTAAAGCATTCAAGTATCACGTCATCCTTTCTTTGTAAATTTGTACATCTTCTTTACAGTATTCATGTCCAAGAACTAGTAAAGGTTATTAATTATGCTACTTTTATACTTAGAATCATCAGTGGATTTGTTTATAGGTTGTTCCTACATACCAAATAAACCAACTGCATCTGGAATTATTATCTAGTAAATTAGATAAAGTACAATACAAATATAAAAGTAGTTTTTCGATAAATATTCCGAAAGAAAACAGAAGAGAAAGCAAAAACTGAAATTTTGTATAGATAGCGTATTTCCTCTCTCGCGTCACTATTTCTGTATTCTAAAATGTTATCTCTTCATATTCATGTCTCTTTCGCTTTTTTTTAACTGAATATCATTGCCAATATGAACAGATTCCAACTTGCTTTTTACGTTTGTGCGTGTGTGGTGTGTGTGTGTGTGCGTGTGTTTTTGTGTGTCTGTGTGTGTGTATTGCATGTGTGGGTGTAAACATGTGTCTTAAACAAATTTAAATTATTATAGAAATTCCGAAAGAAATGTTACTCTGTAAAGTTATATCTAAAGGAATTTATATGATTTTAGATTTTTTTAATGAATATCATTGGAATGGAATGTGAAAATATCTATTTTGATTCTCCGTTAACATTTAACACAAAAGAAACCTTGGTTTTGCACTAGGTTTGATTGACAGGCAGTCATATACATTTATTCCGAAATATTTCTTTTTATAAATATTAATAGTTTTATAATATATTCAACTTACAAAAAGTTGATTGTGAATGATAAAATAAATGATTAAGGCA
>NC_068981.1:59453276-59457340 GCF_001194135.2 Octopus bimaculoides | reverse complement strand
ATATGCATGTATGGATGTGAGTGTATCTGTGTGCGCGCGTGCGTGCGTGTACGTGTGTGTACGTATGTATATATATTCTGGTGGAATATATATTAAAAATAAATAAAATAATATGAAATATCAAATATATTTATAATATTGTCAGCTACTAACATATAATCTAAAGAGAATTAGAATGGAAGTTAATATTTTATGTGTAATAAATATGAGCTAAACTGCTAAATGGAAAGACTATAAAATATTTTATTATTATAATTATCAGTGATTCTCACTTTTTCTTATACATAGTAATCTATATTTACCTAGAGGCATTTCTCTTCAGAGTAATTTCTTGATTTTGTCTAAGCATATATATATATATATATTTCAAATTTTCTCTGTGGTCAATTTGTTTCAGTTTTCTACATTCATTACTGATAATGAAATATAAAAACCAGAATATCATACTGTAATATCTGTAAAAAAAAAAAACAAATGACAGTTTAGTTCATATAGTCCAAAGCCCATTACGTCTAGAATGCATTTATTCTAATCTGCTGAAACACAGCTGCGTTGGAGCAATGCAACAACTTATAGGGTCATGTTACCATTCAACACAGGAATGACAATGCAGGAAGTTATTGAAACCTTATATTCTCCAGCTGACGACGAAGTGTTTTCTTTTTCTTTTTTTTTTTCAACTGGCTAATACCTATAAATGTTATGCAAGATACTTTTAAGGCAGGCATGCATACCGATATAATAACATACACGCGAGCGTGCACCTAAATACATGCATAAACATACACACAGAGGCACACGCGCGCACACACACACACATATATATATATGGGTTAACAAGGCTGCCATTGGTTTCATGCCCTAAATTCACAGCAATCATTAGGACTGCAACGTCCCGTGTGGCACGTTTGATAATTGCTGAGATTTTTCGGCACGAAACACCAACGATAGCCATGTTAACCGACAAATACAGAATATGTCAGTTGTTCCGGAGGTGCGGGACGCTGGATCATCGTGAGGCGCTTAGTGACTCACTGTCTGTTGGCCCGCGTCTCTCGGCACGAGAGGCTGAGTGCTGTGAAGGGGCGATCACAGCCGAGGAAGTAATCGAGGGGTTGGGCGAGTGCCCCGGGGAAAAGTCGCCGTGTCTCGATGGTCTGCTCTATGAGTTCTATAAAAGTATACCAGACTTGTTCGGGCAGCTGCTGGCTAGCGTCTACGCCAACTGGCAGAAGAATGGGAAAAATTCCAAGTCGGCGAGCCGGGGGATGGTGGAGCTGATCAGAAAGGACCCGAGCAAGAGGAACGAGATAGGTAACTTTAGGCCCATAATTCTGTTAAACACAGAGTTAAAGATTCTGGCGAAGGTGATGGCAAAATGGTTGGCGCGGGTCATGGACAAACTTGTCGGGGAAGTGAAAACTTGCGCTGTCCCGGGCAGGTCAATTCAAGACAATTTCCACCTTATACGCTACTCCTTAGAGAGGGTGAGGAAACTTTCTGGCGCAGGGGGAGCACTGGTGAATTTAGACCTGTCCCCGCTTCTGTATATGTTGGCACTTGAGCCGTTGCTTCGGAAGTTGGAGGCACTGGGGGCGCGCCGCATGGTCTATGATGTGGAAGAGGAGCTACGGCATATGCGGATGACATCTCCATCATCGTGGTAGATGAAGGTCAGCTTCCCGTGGTGGAAAAAGCCATCAAAATCTACAAGGTGGTGGAAGAAGCAAACGTTAACAAGGACAAGTCGGTCGGTTTGCAACTCGGCACCTGGAGGGGCAAGCCGATGCCGTCCAATAACGTCGTGGGGCGTTGAACGGAAGGTCCTATTAAGCTGCTCGGAGTCTGGATTGGTCCAGACCTGCAGATAGAGAAAAATCGGAGTGAGGTGACCAGCAAGTTGACTGCTCTAACCCAGACCTGGTCTGGACGGGTGTTATCCCTGCTAGGGAAGGCAGAGGTAGTGCAGATGTTTATAGCATCAGTAATCACCTACCGTCTGACCGTGGTGCCTTGCCCCGATTTGTGGATGAACAAGTTGGAGAGAATCATTTTCCGCTTTTTGTGGAAAGGAGGAAAGTCACTTGTAAAGCGCTCTGTCTGCTGCCAGAAACCGCTAAAGGGTGGGCTTGGGATGCCTTGGCTGAAGATGCGAAAATTCGTGTTAAGGTTGAGACACCTCTGGCTTAACCTGGATGGAGAGCAGCAGGTGTGGTCACTCCACGTTCGGTTCTCCCTTCCCCAGTTAACGTCCTTAACGGACATCGGTGCATGAATCAAGCGGAGACCTAAACTGGGGGAATGGCATTTGGAGCGCCGTCAGGCACTCCAGCTACTCTCTCGGGCGGGCAACGCCGGCAACAGAAGTTCCACCGCGGATTTCTATAGTGGAATTTATGCCAGAAGACGCCTTGGGGGGGGACCCTGGGCTACGATGAAAATCAGTTGGTCAGCTTGTTCCGGAGAACTTCGGGCCGGGATATCTGGATATTTACCAGAGTTCCCTGGCCTGGCAGTGTTTCCGTGCGGCGTTACCTGTTCGCAACAAGCTATCAAGGCACGGAAGTGCCGCCTCACCGACATGCCCGCGATGTGAGCAGGATAGGGAAAATCGTCTTGCACGCATTCGTGGAGTGCCCGGAGTAATCTGGACTGATTGCTTTTGCTGAACAACTGTTGTCAGTAATGGGAAGAGTACAGCTATCAACGGAGTCATTAGGGAATGGAAGGCTTGTTTTTCCTGCGTAGTAGCCATACTGAAAGAAACAGTATGGAAGACGCGTACGAAAGGTATAGTGACAGGTACCCTTGTCTCCGGCTAGTGGTTGGTTAACTTTTTTAGTTACCATCTCGGTAGTATGATCAGGCTGGAGAAGAGGTGTCTGTCACGAGATATGTTTGTGAAAAGATGGAAGCCTGTGGCATGCAAGCTGGCTATGTTTGGCACCAGGTAAGTGTGGCTGGATCAAGAAGTAATGGTTCTACCCAGATGGCTGGGTGCCTTGGCCTTCTATAATATAACATTAAATTTGTTAACTTTCATAATGCTTATTGAAATTTTTACTTATCATAATATTGTAAATTTTTAAAACGTTTTAAAGCTACGTCACCCTATATGTTTGTCTGTCCTTGTATGTCCCCTCTCTGTAATACTTTAATGGCGAATTTTCATGGCATAAAGTAGCTTGCTTACCAATCACAAGCTTCCGGGTTCAATCCCACTGCGTGAGACCTTAAGCAAAAGAACATAGGGATAAGCGTTTCCTTCATACTTTCATTTTATATTTCAAAAGATTTTTTAAACAGTACATATTTCAAAAAAAAAAACTCAGCTCGATTTCTCAGCTAATGATCAGAAACGAGTGATGCTGACTACTATAAATATATATGTTGATTCACCAGAAGCGATAAATTACAGGATTCAATACAAGTGTAGAGTATTCTTCAATACATTATAACTAAATGGTTCCAATTTCCAATACTCTACCTTGCCTTTATATAGCCTTCGTTGAGTTAAAATCTTCCTAGATCGTGTGAGTTGTGCAGTAATTAGCATTTTAGGGTGAGTTGTGCAGTAATTAGCATTTTAGGGTGAGTTGTTATTGAGATGTGTTTTAGAGAACTTTTATTGATTAAATTTAGGTTTAAGTGATTATTTATAATTTATTCATAAATGTAGAACTTTATAAATAACTGTGTAGATGTTTCCTTTTTTTTGTTAGATATGCACAGGGTGTGACAGTATTTTTGTTGTTTTTGGTATTACTGGATTTAATCCTTGTGCATTGACAATTCAAAGTCTAAAGTTACAAGGTACAAAGTGCAATATTTCAGTTCTTAGTAACTGGGTGTGTCAACTTTTCTTTTACGCAAGTAAATGTAGGTAAACGATAAGAGTATAGGTGTGTGTGTGTAAATGTGTGTATAACTGTGTGTCGTTATATCCATGTATATGTGAGTTTGTGTGTATGTGTATTTCAATATATATATATGAATGTATATGTGTATATGTATATTTGTATATAAATATGTATACAAGTAAGTATATGTATGTGAGAGTGTGG
>NC_068981.1:59451863-59452695 GCF_001194135.2 Octopus bimaculoides | reverse complement strand
CCAAATATACAGTGCGTGTGTTTTTATTGGCTAAACTGGCAATATGACCATCCCCAAGTACAACAATATATATATATATATATATATATATATATTAACTAATTGTATATAAATACTTCATCCGAGCAAATTGTTTGATTCTCTGTCCGAAGAACTTCTAATAGGAAATTTTTTACGTGTTTATCTTGCATGTACAAATTTGTAATTCCTATTAGGAATGTGTAATGGTGAATAAGTAATACCAAAAATAATTTCCAACGTCCTCTTTTGGTATATAATTACTCTACAGACAATATTTCAAGAATGTTCAAATCTAATGCCTACCTCACATCAATATAACAACTACATACCTTAAGGAATTCGAATACTGGCACAAGCAAACGTGCTTCAAGAAGACACGACATGGATTTTAACCCTATGTACATTATATGTGTGTGTGTATACGTATGAAATGTGTGTGTGTGTGTCTTCTATTTTTTAATTATTATAAACCTTTCACTCAGAAAGGAGCCGATTTCTAATAAAGACACAAGGCTTTGGATAACACAAACAAATTCACATTTGGAACTTGAGAAAAGTCTTGCATATTGTTACTGTTCCACTCACAGATTGCACTTGTAATGTACGTATTAGCCGGTTGAATTCTCTTTCTGAAAATACCAGTTTATCCAGATTCTCCTTTAAGCATTTACTAACAAAACCTAATGCTCTAATTATTATTAGTATGAATATGAATTCATAGTCTGGATATAGAAGCTGGAAGTTTCGAAGCGATTATCCATTGATATCCTCTTCTTTTTATTTTTTGTCTGTCTACCTGTCTGTCTATGTA
>NC_068981.1:59451063-59451853 GCF_001194135.2 Octopus bimaculoides | reverse complement strand
TTTATTTTTTGTCTGTCTACCTGTCTGTCTATGTATGTATGTATATATGTCTGGCTGTCTGTATGTATGTATGTGTGTATGTATGCTTATCTCTCCTCTGTTTTTAATTATTTAAATTATTCCTCTGAAGATGTTGTTTCTAACAAAGATACAAACTCTATGTTTGGAACGTAAAAAAAAAAAATTGATATCCAAGGTCACATTTTAAACCGAAGAAAAGTCTTGCATAGTTTTACCTTTCTGCTTACAAATTGTATTTGTAACGTGTGAATCGTCTGGTTGATTTCATTTTCTGAAAATCCAAGCTTCTCCAGACTGACAGCTAGGCATTTACTTTCAAAATCAAGTGTTCCAATTACACTTGTCAACAAAATGAAACTTTTTTAATCATCAGAGTTGCTGATTGACTTTTCTGGGTTAATTTTTGATGCTGATTACGAATCTGCAGTCCGATTTCCTCTATCAGGTCACATTTTCATGTTAATGATACTTGCTGTTTTAACTTACAGGATACATAAAGCATGTCTATATAAAGTATATTGAATACAAGATATGATAATTTCATGGCTTTTTATTGTACAAAATTAAAATTATTGTGTACAAATAAGTTAGAATACACTAAAATGCGTAACAACTTAAAATCTTTGGGATTTGGACTTTCTGTGGTGTTTTGTCTCAGGTTCATCCCTGTATAACAATCCAACAGTAGTCAGCTAACATTCTTGCATTCCAAAATTCTTGATATCGTTGTTCCATCGATGCAACATCTTGATGAAAGCGCCCCCCCCCC
>NC_068981.1:59445305-59451053 GCF_001194135.2 Octopus bimaculoides | reverse complement strand
CATCGATGCAACATCTTGATGAAAGCGCCCCCCCCTGCTCATCAGACACTGCTCCAAGGTTCTCTGCAAAAACGTCCGGATGTGAATCAAGGAAATGGACTTTTAGTGACATTCGACAGCCCATTGCAGCGTAGGAGTCTAGAGACATTTCACTCCATTTCTAAACTTTAGAGATCTCTTGTTGACTAGGAAATTTTCACAGAGCCATTTGAAGGATTCCCAGGTTTTAAGCTCAATCTCATCCAGTGGTTGTCCTTCAGGAGTTCTTTTATCTGCGGACCTATGAATACGCCCTCTTTCACTTTTGGCTTCGTGATTTTTGGAAATTTGGACTTCACATATTCAAAACATTTTGAGCTTTAGCTGGCAAGTGTCTTCACGAAGTGTTTCATGTGGTCAAACTTTATGTGAAGAGTGGCGAGAAGAATATTTTCTGGGTTTAAAAGTGGCTTACTCTGGACGCTAGAAACTCCCGGCTCATATGATTTTCACAAAGGCCACTCTGATTGCACAGTGTTTGTTAGTTGCACTATGTGCAATTGTCCATAAAAATCAACAATATTTCGTGAACCCAGATTGCATTCCCATCAACATTTCAATCACCTTCAAGTCTCCACATATTTTCCAGCTGTAGTTTGTATACTTTATGGCATTGAAAAGTACTTGCACATTTTCATAACACTCCTTCATGTGCACTGAATGTCCTATGGGAATGGATGGTTTCTTATTGCCGTTGTGTAGTAGTACTGCCTTGAGGCTTCTCTTAGATGAATCAATGAATATGCGCCATTCAGCTGGAACATTCTCTTGGAACAGCGAAATAACTCATCAGTGTTATTATTGAAACAAAGTGATCCATCAACAGAGAAGCATGAAGTCAGATCCCTATTTCTCTTCCTGAAATGAGTAATACAAACGTCTTTCTTAAGCAGACACTTTTTATTGTGGGCGAGATGCTAATAGTTCAGCTTTATCTTTCGACAATGACAGATCTCTAACTAAATCATTTAACTCTCCTTGAGAAAATTTCTGTGGTACGTCTTCATTTTCAGTCGTGAAATCTGTATCCACATAGGTGTCTTCCACAGCAGTAGTATTTTCTTCAGGAAATACATCTTCGTTAGACATCTGAGGGCCATTTTCTGGTGGTACTAGAATAGGAAGATCATCATCGTTGTGTGGTACTGGTCTTCTTATCTCTTTACTACCCACAAGGGGCTACACACAAAGGGGACAAACAAGGACAGATAAACGAATTAAGTCGATTATATCAACCCCAGTGCGTAGCTGGTACTTATTTAATCGACCACGAAAGGATGAAAGGCAAAGTCGACCTAAGCGGAATTTGAACTCAAAACGTAGCGGCAAACGAAATACCGTTAAGCATTTCGCCCGGCGTGCTAACGTTTCTGCCAGCTGATTCCAATTTGGGATACATAATCTTATCCTTGGTCTTTACAGTAAGCGCACATACATTAACGTTGCAGAAATGATACTGTGGCTCTCTTCATATCATAGGTATTGCAAACAGTATTGCTCTCTCCCTCTTATTTAGTCAATCTCTTAGTCCATCTGAACAAGCTGAGCAGATGATGTGCGGGGCCCAACGTTTATCTTGATCTCCGTGAGAGCAGCCAAAGTATAACTGGTAGATCTTCTTGATTTTACTTGTGTCGGCACGTTGTTGAGCTTTGGTGGTAAATGAATCACAGACATGACAAAATATATCAGGACTGTTCTTGCAATACCTAGACATTCTGAGTAGAATTTGATGATGATGATGATGATGACTTTGCACCTTAAACAGAAGGTATCATTTATTAAAAGAAAAGATTATGAAAATACAAAATTACAACATGAATACAAATAGTTATAAAACAGAAGTCAGAATTTACCTGTATAAGACGTTTACGTGTAGCGATACTGCTGATGGGAGTTATATACCTCTCTTATCTCATCAGAAAAACTGTGCCTCATAGAAGGAAACCGATTAAATTTTTGAAATCTTCGGACAAAACTACATATGAAACACCATATAATATCCCTGATGAAAATTGGCTGTTGGCCTGTGTTGTTATTGGTATAAATGCACATTTGTAATCCGGTTGAAACTGCTGGATGTTTCGAAGCAATTGTCCGTAATTATTTTTCATGTATCTATGTCATTGTTCAGTTTTATTTCAAGATTTCTTACCAATAAAGAGTCGGTTTCTAATCTATATCCAAGGCACCTTCATTGGAATTTCAACACCAACAGGGTATATTTGTACGTACGTACGTATGTATGTATGTATGTATGTATGTATGTATGTATGTATAATAAAACGAATGGTTTACACCTGGTAGCTTACTGGTATTTTCCATCTTCCATTTTTACAATATAGCAGAAGTCATAGCCACTCGTAATGAAAAACAATACTGGTGGAATGTACCAGTGAAGACTTCAATAAAATGTAAGCACAACAGACCTGATATAATGATTTGGGATAGAGAAGAGAAACTGTGCACAGTTGCGGAAATAGTGGCAAATAATATAAAATTGAAAATCAGTGAAAAAAAGAACGCCTATGCTGAACAACTGAGAAATTTTCAGTTACTCTATCCAGATTACAAGTTCAGGTTTATACCTGTCATTATTGGGGCCCTGGGATATGTAACACACTCCCTAAATACCAATCTTGGGTAATTAAGCTTCTCAAAACTAGAAAGGAGAAGGCTAATTCGAAGACTACAGATCCAATCCATCACCGGAACTGTAAAAATATATATGAGCATGTCTAGATATGCAACTATATGCATGAGAATACATGCATAAAAAATACAAATCTCCACATACATACATACATTGTTGTTGTTGTTGGCACTCCGTCGCTTACGACGTCGAGGGTTCCAGTTGATCCGATCAACTGAACAGCCTGCTCGTGAAATTAACGTGCAAGTGGCTGAGCATTCCACACACACATGTACCCTTAACGTAGTTCTCGGGGATATTCAGCGTGACACAGTGTGACAAGGCTGGCCCTATGAATTACAGGCACAACAGAAACAGGAAGTAAGAGTGAGAGAAAATTGTGGTGGAAGAGTACAGCAGGGTTCGCCACCATCCCCTGCCGGAGCCTTGTGGTGCTTTAGGTGTTTTCGCTCAATAAACACTCACAACGCCCGGTCTGGGAATCGAAACCGCGATCTTATAACCACGAGTCCGCTGCCCTAACCACTGAGCCATTGCGCCTCCACACATACATACATACATACATACATACATACATACATACATACATACATACACACATACATACATAAATACATACACACATACATAAATACGTACACACACGCGCACACATACTTACATCCATACATAAATACACACACACGAACACATACATACATACATACATACATACATACATACATACATACATACATACATATATTTATACATATGACTGGATTTGCTCAGCTCGTGACGGCCTTTATGAGGCGCACATCTGATTATATTTACGGTGTGACTTCATGTGTTACTCAATACTGAATCATATGTAACAGATTAAATAAAGGAGTAAAAAGTTAAAGCCAGTGTTCTTTTGTTTCACTATATATGTGTGAATGTATGTATGTCTATTCATTATTTCCTTCCTTTTACATGTATGCTGCAGAGTGCATTAAACAACTAATAGAATGCTTTCAAATAGGATTTCAACAACGCCTGTTTCCTCCATATTGAAAAAATAACTTTTCATTCAATTTATAAACTACTTGCTCATTGCTACAACCCTTTATCACTTCCTCCACATATATGGTTCTTTATGTCTCCTAATTCTCTTTTTATTCTACCTGCACTGCCTATTTTTAACTGCTTTCAGCTTACTCCAAATTCTGTTACATATATCGACATTATTGTATTGTAACAATCCCTTCATCTTTCGAATTGCATTCTTGTTGAAACTATCTTTCTAAACCTGTATGACAACATGCTAGACCTTCGGAATATGGTAATTATCAATAAGCTCCTCAAACAATCTAGGATTGTCTAAAATCACAATGGACAGTAAAATAGTAGATTCTCATCTTAGGAATTTATAAGCCCATGATCCTGAGAGAAACTATCTACCTTGGCAATATTTATATTACTGAAATTTTCATTTATTACTGGAAACTTCGAGTTCGATAGGGCATTTAATTACTTCTCTAAGCAATGCATTATTTCTAATCAGTCGTATTTACTAACGATTGTGTCATGTTCATAGCACACATAGGCATATATATGATGCCATATATATGTAAATATATATGTGAGTGCGTGTCTTTGCAGGCCTTATATTATTGATTTTTAGATTACGAAATTAAATGCATAATGATACTTACTTTCACCTTTTATGGGTTTTTTTTTTTTGTTCAAAATCTCCGGTAAAATATATCCTTGATCTTCTATAGATCAATAAAATACGTATTGCAATCAATTTATAAGATTATATCAATTATCATTGGAAAATTGGACTAAAAGCAAAGAAAGAATTTAGTTTTAACAGTTGCTTGAAGCGCTCCTTGAAAGAAACAATAGGATACAGTACTGAATGTCTAATCTTTATTTAAATCCCTTCGAGGACTAGTTTGACGTTCATTCATCTGAAGCCGATGCAGCTGATATCCGTAATATAATATAGACTAATCGAATAGATTACGCTCTGTCCCCATTATCAATAAGCATTGATCTTAATGGGAAAATAATCCATATTAGCGTCTATCAAAGTAAAATCTCTTGAGGCACGTTGACTATAAAATAATAATAAATGGAATTGCTGTAAAATACAAAGAAGAATTAAATTTCACAAATTGCAATAAAATTTTATATTTTGGGGATCCTCTACTAGAAGTTGATAATTCTATTACATCTTGTTTTCATAAAACTTCTTTTGTGTCACCTGCAGTAAGAGAATTAAAAGTCATATTAGAAAATTGATCATTAATTCAGAGAATTTCCAACAATAAAGTAATGTAGCAGTTTTATAATCGAAGATTATGAATATTCCTATAACGGGTCACATCGGCAATTTTGTAATATTAACAGACAAGCGTCTTATCTCTTAATAAACAATAAAAACAGTATTTTTGAAGTGGATAATAATTTCTGGAAGCACAATATTTAACTTTTCATTGCAATTGCTACCGAATATAGTTAGATTGATATTCTTTATATAAAGGTTACTTACACTATACTGCATTAGATAAATTCGAGCAACAAGTGTTACATCAGTTTCAATTCCTGATTCAAGTCCTTTTACTTTGCAGAAATTCTAAAATAAGTAATGTAAACATCACATTTGCATTTCTTTCTGTAAGAACTTTTCTGTCATAAATCAATAACAAAATCTCGCTGTTTATATAAAACCAAAATGGAACCTTTAGTAAAATATGAACATCTGATTCTTACTTCTTGAGAAGACTATATCGAATCTAACAGAAACCTTTCACTTCCTTCATGAATCAAAAATACTTGAAAGAATACAAAAGCTGCAACATACTATTGTATCCTAAAATGAAGATTATATAAGTTAAAGAAACTATTATTGCATAGTTGAAAACGTTAAGTATTCAAAATATCGATATGTATGTATATATACGTATGTATATGTATGTATATGTATATGTGTGTATATATATATACATATATTTATATATATATGAATGCGTGTATGTATATATATATATATATATATATATATATATATATATATATATATATAT
>NC_068981.1:59440208-59443928 GCF_001194135.2 Octopus bimaculoides | reverse complement strand
ATATATATATATATATATATACATATACATATGTATATTTGTATATGTGTGTGTGCATGTGTATGTATGTGCACCGGTGTAAGTGTTCGTGCGTGTGTGTGCAGTCAAATTCCTTAAAATCATGCATTCTGTCCTTCCATGGTGGAAGGACATTGCATGACCCCGTTTCACTCTGTCGAAAAGGACATGCAAAATTTTATATAAGATCCAACAACCAAAGAACTTTTTTATATAATTTTCTTTTTTTATTTTCCGCGCAGAAATCTTCTTCAATTCCCCTTTTAAACATCGGTGATAAGTAAATAAGTATTCAAATTTTCCTCTTTTCTTTTTTCTTCCCGTTTTTATACATCTCGCTTCTCTGCAACAAATTATAACATTACGTTTGTTTTCTTTCTTTTTTGTCACATTATTTGATATTTTTTTCTGATTTATATGAATTTTGTGCTTGAAACTTAGGCAGTTGCAATGAAACATGTTTATCTTTTGACTACACGTACACCATACGTACATATACTAAAGACTTATACATGCATGAATACATACAAGCATACTTATTCCTAAACATGTAGAGAAACACATATATAAAGGCCTAAGGTTTAGATGCATGAATTCATGTACATATGCACGCTATGCATACACAAATAAAGGCATTCACGCACAACACATGGACACCAAAAACACTTACATATATGAGCCCATAGACATACATGCACGCACCCCCATGTGTGTGTGTGTGTGTGTGTGTGTGTGTGTGTGTGTGTGTGTGTGTGTGTTTACAGTGAAATGCAAACATTCACATGTAATTGTGATTATGTGTTCTCCTGTAACCTCAAATAGAATGCCCCTGAAATGTTTTGCAAATTATTGTCCTAATCAAATGCATTTGGAGAATGCGAATCAGTCAGCTCTGTGCGTTTTTTCCTATTTTAGGTGGTGGTGTGGGAGGGGGGGAATACGAAATTGTCAATGTTTTTATGAAGCTGTGTTGTTACGCAAAGCAGTGCCCTGATAATAGGAACGAACAAAAATCGTTAATGTGTAAGCTTCACATTATTTCTACAAAGATGTTCTCCTTTTCCACAATTTTTTATGAGATATTCACATTCATAGAGCAACTGAACTCTGCAACGATTCACGGCTTTGCTCCACCCACCCCCGTTACATATAACATGTGACTTATCCTTCTAAGACCAGTTTGCTATGGGGTTCTTTAGGGGAAAAGGTTCCGCCTGTTTCTTTTATTTTTAAAGTATTATATACTTTCTCTTTCTAGGGTGCCTTTGTAATATCCATCAGAACAATCCTTTCTGCATATATCCATTGTAGATGTTCTTAACTACAATGTTATACCTCACAGGAAGGTAGTATCTTGTGGAAATGTTTAAACAGCTACTGAAATGAGGGTATCTTGCGCACAAGTATGGCACAATCAGTATTGTCTAGCACATATTCCCTAGCTTGTAGTCTGATGAGAATTTCACTTCCACATCTTTGTTTAAGAAGGTCAGTTCAACAAAACTTGGTTTACATGAAATTGTTGTGCATTCAGACCACTTTTTGTCTAAACTTAGGCTCTTAAGATTTCACTGGTGAGCATACACTTGATTATTTTGCTGTTCACTAGATGTTGTCTAAGTGATCAGTATACACGTGATCTTTTAGTTCTGACGATTTATATGTGTCAAGATGTGGCAGCACTCGAAGGCCATCTACACTGACCTTATACCTTTAACTAAATCCCTCCATTTCACGTAGATCTTGTTAGTCTCGCTGTTAATGAGGAAGCTGCTAGTCACTATTAGTATATTCTACTACTAATGTCCAAGTTACGAATTTACTCATGTGTCCAGTCTACTATACCAAATGTTGCTAGCGGCATAGGTAATGCGAAAGAATTATGGGATATGGTTTTATAGAAAGCAAACAGCAATGACGTCTATACATTCCACTGTCTATAGAAGTTTTTTTTTTTGTCGCTCTAGCCTTACATCAACATATGCAATATTCTCATCGATTTCAGAATTTCTAGCATCCATCACTGTTCATAAGAGAGGTAGAGAGTTCATTGATATTTATATTCTTTTTTTTTTGCCCGACAATGTTTCCTTTTTTCACTTAGTTATGAATACTTATTCTGACCAAACTCAATTCCTACGTCCCGTGAAGATGCTGTGACCAATTATATGCAGATTCAGGTTGGTAAAAAAAATTCAGGTTTCATCATGTACATTTTCCTTTCTTTAACAGGACTGACAAGGGCCTCACTTCTATGACGAAAAGCATTACAGATAAGCTGTCACACTGAACTATTCCTAATATTGCATAACTGGTTGGTCAGTTCTTATCGATAGTTTTGTGAACCATAGTCACGTATATGGAATTCACTAGGTAGATTTATAGAAGATAGGAATACATTCAATATATTACTAAACATGCTCACGAAATATCTCTGCGTAAAATTCAAAAACTTATTTCCGAATGAGCTGATATAAAAATTATAGATTAGACAACGAATATTGGTCATGAAGGATGTTATAGTAGTAACTGCACTGTGGTATTTAAATAGTATTTCCATCGTACTATACCAAAGGTCTTTTACTTTTTAACTTTTACGGTGGGCATTGATATGTTTTTAAATGATTTTACTTTTATTCAATCTAATCACGTTGCACTTCCTTCCAAGACTACTTATGCGTGAGAAAAGTGTAAATTTATTATATTATTTATTTTACAGGATCCGGAACGAACTAAGTCAACGCGCATACATATCATAAGCTTCAATAACTTTAGCTTAGCTGCATGGTTCTCTATTTCCCACCATTGTTTGTCTTAATATATATTTTTTTACGAAATATAGCAAATGAAGCAGAGTAGTGAAAGCAAGGCGTGCAATTCTCCTTGATATCAAAGCTGAATATTTGTACAAATAGTCAAAGAAACTCTCTTAATAGTGAGTATGCATAAATCTGCAATGTGTGTCAATAAACAATAATAAATATAATGAAGAAAGCACTTGGCGTCTATAGTACTCTAGTTCCATATTCCATTTCATGTTACGTCTTAACTTTAGATTAATAACTAATAATCAAAGATACATCGCCAAGGAGTGATGATTTATGATTTACTGTTGTCGCAATAACTTCCTAATATTTCATAATGATTTTTGCTGCGTAGCCATTAAAGAATACATCCTTTTGTTAAGAATGGTGTTTTTATATGAAATACTATACGAACCAGACTCATATTCAATCTATTTTCAATATAAGCAAAGCTTACAGATAATTTTGCCTAATGATTATCAGCAACAAGACGTACAAGAAAATAGAAAGCGAATGTAGAGATGGGTGATTCGTGTGTACAGAAGAACTGTTTATAGGAAAATATAATATTCAACAGCTGGATGACGTATGGAATTATCTGTTAGTGGATTATTAGTTCAAGTATGCTATATAGGAGATGTGTTGCATTTCAAAAAAGAACATACATATTTATATGACACAATTCGTCTCGTTTTTGAGAACGTATTATGGATTTCCAGGCTAAAAACATGTGGTAAATCCTTTATAGAAACAGGCGTTTGTATGATTGTACAATGGTCGTAACATTTATTGCTTATATATATACACACACACACACACACACACACACACACACACACACACACACATATATATATATATATATATATATATATATATATATATATATATATATATA
>NC_068981.1:59438309-59440009 GCF_001194135.2 Octopus bimaculoides | reverse complement strand
AGAGAGAGAGAGAGAGAGAGAGAGAGAGAGAGAGAGAGAGAGAGAGAGAGAGAAAGAATAGAAATATGTTTCAAAGAGAAATAGAAACTATAGGCGGAAAAGATGTGGGGAAAGTAAGAAGAAAAAAGCGAAAATGCACATTGAGAAATCCAAAATAATGGATTTCTTAATGAAAAGTAGCGATAAATAAATACAATTAGATGAACGGAGGAAGAATTAAGAGGAATTAAATTCATTATTTTAAATTGTTAAATAGATTCAAAGTCAAACAAGTATCTGCGAATGTTAGAGGTTGGAAAGCCGGCCAACTAAGGAATAGTACCTATCCAATATACTGCTAGTAATGTGCCTAATTATTAATACCCAAGTACTGGTTATTGCGGGGCAATTTCGCAATCGAGTGTCATATATGGGCGGGGGTAAATAGCGATTTACTCTTAATATATACAGCAAAAAGAAAATGGAAGGGATACAAAAATGACATAAATCAGTCGATATTCTATTATGTCTATTTATTCAAAAACAACATAAGAATAAATACACGTACAAAACTAGTGTGCTGCACAAATGTATATGAGTAGTACATAAAAGAGTAAAAGATTACAAGATCATTTCCTTACGGCCGTTTCTAGGAGCCACGATATCCTCCATGCTAGTGTTCTGTTGAGCTGGGTAGATAGAATTTGGATGTTGAGTGTGCCTTCCAAGATTCATATTATTTTGTCCAGTGGTGGATAAGTAGGTATATTCGTTCTAAGGATGAGTTTTTAGGAAGGGTAAATTTAGGCAGTGGTTCTTATTTTGTTTACATATAAATACACGTTATGTTTGTGTTTATAGCGGTTGGTTTGAAATTATGGTTTGAAAGTATGGTCCGTGTTTCAGCGGTGGAAGTTTTTATGTAGGATGTCAGTTGGTACTAATGATTGTATGGCACCAGGTGGTGACCACAGTACGGTGTTCGTGTCCGTTATTTTTTCGATCAACAAGTCCCTGAATCCTTGTGTGCAGTGGTTATGGTCAGTCCTGCAACCTAATTGGCCAGATTTGTTTTTTTTTTTTGAAAACTATGACGCTGATCCGGTTCGTTGATGGTTAACAGATAACACAAAAACAAATCAGATAAATAAATAAGTAAATAATTAAATTACAAAATAAACGGATAAAAAAAATCCTTGGCCACTATGGGCAAGTAGGAGTGAAAAATAACATTCAAACTAGATTGAATTAAATTAAATGAAATTAAATTTAGACATTTAAATAAATAAATGTGTATGTGAATGAGTACGATAACTAAAGTAATATGACTAAGGAGATATGATCTTAAGGGACAGCATAAGAAAAATAAATTATTGCAGACGTATAAAAATAAAAATGAAAATGTAAAATATAAATCTATCTATCAGGGGAATCAGCTATATTGTTAAACGTAATATAGGAGGACAGAGGATTCATTTTTGTCGGAAGGCGTAATAAATAGGATTTTCTGACAAGGGACAATTGTAACGAACCGGATTGCTTGTTTTTCTGAGTTATAGTTATTTATTGCTAAAACCTATACTAGTAAAATATAGAATAATGGATATGAAGTATTAAATGGATGGCACTGTGTTATAGCACTGAATTATTTAATTAAGTGTTTACATGTATATGTATATATATACATATATATAAACATATATATATATACATACATATAT